>NW_005871609.1:218138-233595 GCF_000147115.1 Myotis lucifugus | reverse complement strand
CCAGCAAAGCTGTCTTTCAGAATTCAGGTCAGTTTTGCGTTTCACAGATTAGAAAAAGCTAAAGGAGTTCTCCCCCCCAAACCAGTTTTATATGAAATGCTGAAAGGTTCCTTTAAGAAGGGAAGAAGAAGGAAAAGGTAAAGATACAAATTTTGAACAACAAATCCACATCTATCACAAGTGAATCTAAAAATCAAGTGAATAAATATTCTGATGAACAGAATAAACTGGTGAATAGAATAGAATCAGAGGCATAGAAAGGGGGTGGACTGACTATTCTCGGGGGGGAAAGGGGTATGGGGGGTGCGGGAAGAGACTGGACAAAAATCGTACACCTATGGATGAGGACAGTGGGGGGGAGGTAAGGGCAGAGGGTAGGGTGGGAACCGGGTGGAGGGGAGCTATGGGGGGGGAGGGGAGAGGAACAACTGTAATAATCTGAACAATAAAGATTTAATTTAAAAAAAATAAAGGAAATTGGTGGAATGTAAAAAAATAAATAAATAACTTATTTGTTCGAGAAACATTCTCTATTGAGTAGGGACATTGGTCCCATAAAGAAATAAAAGTAATCCTAGTTCACAACTTTAAAAAAAATGGGCAAAGGACCTAAATAGACACTTCTCCAAAGAGGACATACAGAAGGCCAAGAGACATGAAAAAATACTCAAAGTCCCTGATCATCAGAGAGATGTCAATTAAAACAACAATGAGGTAATACCTCACACCCATCAGAATGGCTACCATCAACAACTTAACAAATGATGAGTGCTGGTGAGGATACTGAGAAAAGGGAACCCTAGTACACTGCTGGTGGGAATGCAGACTGGTGCAGCCATTATGGAAAACAATATGGAGTTTCCTAAAAAAAATTAAATATGGAACTGCCATTTGACCCAGTGATGCCACTTCTAGGAATATATTCTAAGAAACCCAAAACACCAATCAGAAAGAATGTATGCACCCCTATGTTCATAGCAGCACAATTTACAATAGCTAAGATCTGGAAAGAGCCCAAGTGCCCATCAGCAGACGAGTGGATAAAAAAGCTGTGGTACATTTATACCATAGAATACTGTGCAGCAGTAAAAAAAAAAAAAAAAAAGAAGGATCTCTTACCATTTGATACAGCATAGAGGGACTGGAGAGTATCATGCTAAGTGAAATAAGTCAGTCAGAGAAAGACAAATATCACATGATTTCATTCATTTGTGGAATCTAAGTAACAAAATAAACTGGTGAATGAAGTGGACCCAGAGACATGGAAGAATAGAAGAATGTGGAATCTCAGAGGGAAGGCAGGGGAGGGTGGGTGGGAGCTAATCAACAAAAGACCTTGTATGCATATATGCATCGCCCATGGACACAGACAATGAGGCAGTAAGGACCTGGGGTGAGGGTGGAGGCAGGCTGGAGGGGGTCAATGGAGGTAATAGGGGGACATATGTAATACTTTCAACAATAAAGTGTATTTAAAAATAAAAGACTGCCCTGGTTGGTTTTGCTCAGTGGATAGAGCGTTGGCCTGCAGACTGGGGGGTCCCAGCTTTGATTCCGGCCACGGGCACATGCCTGGGTTGCAGGCTCAATCCCCAGTGGGGGACCTGCTGGAGTCAGCCGATCAATGATTCTCATCATTGATGTTTCTATCTCTCCCCCCCTCTCACTTTCTCTCTGATATCAATCAAGAAATGTATTTTTTTTTTAAAAAGACTGAAATCAATGAGTCTGCAGGCAGAGGCGGGTCTCTGGAGGCTTTGAGTCTTTGCCTGTTCTGATTAGTTAGAAACAGCATTTGACACCCTCCTGCACTAGAGATTGAGAGGTGTAGCATATTTACCTAATACATAGTCACAAACCCAAACAGGCAGCCAAAATGGGGAGACAAAAGAACAACCCCCAAATGAAAGAACAAGAGAATTCTCCAGAAGAAAAACTAAATGAAATGGAGAGAAATTAATCAAACATAGAATTCAGAATAATGATGGCAAAGATGCTCAATAGCATGAGACAAAATATAGTAATTATGAAGAATGACATAGCACTAATAAAGAACACATTGGAAGGAATATACAGCAGATTAGGGGAAGCTGAGGATCAGATCAGTGAATTAGAAGACAAGGTTGAAAAATCATGCAATCAGAGAATTAAAAAGAAAAAACAATTAAAAAACAAGACACCTTAAGGCAGCTGTGGGACAACATGAAACATAACAATATTTGTATAATAGGAGTGCCAAAAGGAGAAGAAACTGACAAAGGATAGAGAATGTGTTTGAAGAAATAATGGCAGAAAACTTCCCAAACCTGATGAAGGAAAAAGTTACACAAGTTCAGAAAGCACAGAGAGTCCCAAGCAAGAAGAACCCAAACAGGTCCACACCCAGACACATCATAATTAAATTGACAAAAATTAAAGACAGAGAGAATCTTAAAGGCAGCAAGAGAAAAGCAAACTGTTACCTACAAAGGAGCTCCCATAAGGCTGTTAGCTGATTTCTCATCAGAAACTCTACAGGCCAGAAGGGAATGGCATGAATTATTCAAGGTAATGAAAAGCAAAGATCTGAAACCAAGATTACTATATCAGGCAAGGCTATCATTCAAAATAGATGGTGAAATAAAGGGCTTCCCAAATAATAAAAGGCTAAAGGAGTTTATCATCACAAAACTAGCACTACAAGAAATGCTAAAGGGACTGCTGCAATGAGAAGAAGAAATAGTAAAACATAGGCATACAGAATTAAAATGGCAATAAAGCCCAGCAGGAGTGGCTCAGTGGTTGAGTGTCAACTTAGGAACCAGAAGGTCACGGTTCAATTCCTGGTTAGGGCACATGCCCAGGTTGCTGTGTAGGAGATAGCTGATCAATGATTCTCTCTAGTCATTAATGTTTCTCTCTCTCTGTCTCTCTCTCTCTCTCTTTCCCTTTTTCCCTGAAATCAATAAAAAAAATATTTTTTAAATGGCAATAAATACCTATCTATATATATAAAACCCTAATATGCAAGTAGACCAAACGGCAGAACAACAGAACAACCGGTCGCTATAATGTGCGCTGACCACCAGGGGTGCATGCAGAACATGGTGGCTATCAGCAGCAGGTGGCAGAGTGCAGAATATGGCGGGTGTCCCACATCGGGATGGTGGAGCAGGTGAGTAGAGGTGCCAGACCAAGGTGGGGCACCAGAGCCACCACTCGCACTCGCTGCTGGCACCCGGCGCCAGCCCTGAATGCTCAGTATTCTCAGTGGATGCGAGCGGCGGCTGCTGGCCCCAATCGCCCCTGAGGGCTTCTCCACCTCCCCCTTCTCCTGAGGGGCTATCAGGGCAGCAGCTGCCGCTCACACCCACTGCTGACGCCAGCCCCAGTCGCTCCGCACCATCAGCGGGTGCAAGTCGGGCCGGCGCTGTCAGTGTGTGGGAGCAGCGGCAGTGGGAGCGCGGCTGCTGGCAGACAAGGGACTGGGGGCCACGGCAGGAGAGGCCAGGCGGGGGCACAGAGTATGGGCCAAGACCTGCCCCTGTGCCCACTGCAGCCTCATGGCCCACAGTTCCTTTCAAGGTACACAAATTCATGCACTGGACCCCTAGTCTATATATATATAAAAGCCTAAGCGACCATTATGACCGAATGACCAGAACGACTGGTCAACTGGTCACTATGACACACACTGACCACCAGGGGGCAGACGCTCAATGCAGAAGCTGCCCCCTGGTGGTCAGTGCACTCCCACAGCGGGAGCACTGCTCAGCCAGAAGCTGGTCTCACAGCTGGAGAGCGCAGCTGCGATGGCGGGAGCCTCTCCAGCCTCCATGACAGCACTACCAAGCAGCAAGTGACGGCAGGTGCAGTGGGACAGGATGAGCAGCAATGGAGCTACTCCCGGTCCCGCTGTGGCTCCTCCCCAGCCACCTGCCGCTTCAGACTGCTACATCCCTCGGAGGGATGTTATACTGTTGGGTTTCGGCCCGATCCCCGCAGGCCCTGATCGGGCCAAAGCCTGACAGTCCGACATCCCCGAGGGTTCCCAGATTGCGAGAGGGCGCAGGCCAGGCTGAGGGACCCCACCCACGCACAAATCCGTGCACCGGCCTCTAGTCAATAATAAACTTAAATGTAAACATAGGTTATTATTGATCCAAAGACATAAAGGGGCTGAATGGATACAAAAACATGACCCAACTATATTCTGTCTACCAGAGACCCACCTCAGAACAAAAGACACACACAGGATGAAAGTGAAGGAATGGGGGGAAAATTCCATGCAAATAGAAAGGGAAAAAAAGCTGGGGTAGCAATACTCATATCTGACAAAATAGACTTCAAAATGAAGGAAGGAAAATAAGCCAGTTGGAGAAAGACAAATATCACATGATCTCACTCATATGTGGAATCTAACGAACAAAATAAACTGATGAATAAAATAGATCCGGAGACATAAAAGCATAGAACAGAATGCAGAACCTCAGAGGGAAGATGGGGAAGGGTTGGTGGGTGGGAAGTGATCAACCAAAGAACTTGTAAGCATCTATGTATAACCCATGGACACAGACAATAGGGTGGTGAAGGCCTGGGGTTGGAGGCAGGGGTGGCTTAGACGGGGTCAATGTGGGGGAAAAGGAGAGATATGCAATACTTTCAACAATAAAGATTCTGTTGTTCTTTTTGTTGTTGTTGTTGTTACCCGAGGATATTTTTCCATTGATTTTTAGACAGAATGCAAGAGAAGAGGGAGAGACAGAGATAGAGAAACATTGATATGAGAGAAGCCTGCAACCAAGGTATGTGCCCTTGACTGGAATCGAACCTGGGACTCTTCAGTTTGCTGACTAACACTCTATCCACTGAGCCCAATTGACTAGGGCAGTGGTGGGCAAACTGCGGCCCACTGAGTGTGGCTCTTCCACAAAATACCACGTGTGGGCGTGCACGTACAGTGCAATTGAAACTTCGTGGCCACACTCAAGGGGCCAAAGAGCCGCATGTGGCTCGCGAGCCGCAGTTTGCCGACCACTGGGCTAGGGTAACAATAAAAATTTTTTAAAAATATAACTAAGATCATATTACTTCTCTGCTCAAAAAAAAAAAAAATGATGACAGAGGATCATTGATCAGCTGCCTCCTGCATGTCTCCTACTGGATGAAGCCCACAACCTGAGCATGTGCCCTGACCAGGATTGAACCATGACCTCCTGGTTCATAGGTCGACATTCAACCACTGAGCCACACCAGATGGGCAGGAGTGATATTTTGATCATTACTTGAAACCTGTTATGGTTTCATCTGTCTTGAATGTGCTAGTAGAAATATGCATTATTATATGATACCCACGTTACTACTATATTGGGGTACTAATTTCCACCTTACCCAAGCCTCCAAATTTCACCTGCACTGCACTGAAGGTAAAAACTGGTGCCCAGTGGCCCTGGGTTTGGGACTCTTGAGTTTGTTGGCTTTACCATCACCATCTGACCCCCCATCCACTCATTCCAGAAGAAAGCTGCCTACAAACATGGATAACCTTCCAACGTTATGTGCAGCAGTCTCAAGAGCACAAATCAGCAACAAAGCCCAGTATTTTTCTCTTTTAACACAATACTAGAGGCCCAGTGCATGAAATTCATGCAGGGGCGGGCAGCTTTTCTCCCTCTCCCGTGCTGCCGGCCCTTGGCCTTGGCAGCCGCTATGGCTTTGTCTGGATGGACACCCGGAAGACGTCCGGTCTAATTAGCATATTACTCTTTTATTAGTATAGATATAGCCCAGCCAGAGTGGCCCAGCTGATTGAGCAAAAGGTTGTGGGTTCGATTCTCAGTCAGGGCACATACCTGGGTTGCAGGGTTTGATCCCTGGTCTAGACGCATGCGGGAGGTAACTGATCTCTCTCTCTCTCTCTCTCTCTCTCTCTCTCTCTCTCTCTCTTCCCCTCTCTCTAGGCATGTCCTCAGGTGAGGATTTTAAAAAATGTTACTTTCCTCACTTTTCAGTGCAAAATGAAATGAAATAAAACCAGTGAATCAGGTGGAGGACTGGCCTGTGGGACTTATTCCCGTTTCCTCCCTAACTGGGTTCTCTAACCTCAGCTGTTTGGGGTGGCACCGCACTGTGCAGGATGGGTGGGGAAGGGAGACAGTTTGCTTTTTATGCTTTTATTCAGAAACTTACACCTGAGCTCTAACCCACCTGTAAGACACAACATTTCAACTTTAGCAGAACCAAGCGATTCCTAAGGTATAACCTACATCAGAACCTTGATATTTCCTTGTTTTTTAAGCAACAGGATTGGTTAGATGTTAATAGAGATGGCTCAGAATAGAGAAGAGCCTAAGGCTAAAGAGGAGAGGCTAACACCTAATCCTAAACAGCTTAAAAGGTACATTAATCAGTGATCATTTAACTACCCAGTCTCTATCTATAATGTTTCAAAAGGAATTCTCAATTTTTAAAAATTAAATATACTAGTGGTGCCCTAGCCAGTTTGGCTCAGTGGTTGGAGCATCGGCCTGCAGACTGAAGGGTCCCAGGTTCAATTCCAGTCAAGAGCATGTACCTTGGTTGCAGGCTCAATCCCTGGTGTGCGTGCGGGAGGCAACCAATCGATGTGTCTCTCTCACATTGATGTTTCTCTCTCTGTCTCTTCCTCTCCCTTCCACTCTGTCTAAAAATCAATGGGAAAAATATATTTGGGTGAGGATTAACAACAACAACAAAAAATTTATTGGGGGTGACATTGGATGATAACATTATATAAATTTCAGGTGTACAACTTTAGAATACAATATCTCTATACTGTGTGTGCTTACTACCCACATCTAGGTTCCTTTTGTTGCTACATATTTGAGCATCCTTTACCCTCTAGTCTTCCCCC
The DNA here is from genome assembly GCF_000147115.1 of Myotis lucifugus. Classification (NCBI taxonomy): domain Eukaryota; kingdom Metazoa; phylum Chordata; class Mammalia; order Chiroptera; family Vespertilionidae; genus Myotis; species Myotis lucifugus. The sequence continues at coordinate 226,724 of NW_005871609.1, read as the reverse complement.
ACTCAAGTTCTCAGTTTTTAAACTTGATATCAGAAGCTCATATAACTTCACAAATGAGAGACATTAATAAATGTAGCTTTTAGCTCTGGCTGGTTTTGCTCAGTGGTTAGTGCATCGACCTGCAGACTGAAAGGTCTCAGATTCAATTCAGGTCAAGGGCACGTAACTCGAGGTTGCAGGCTCTATCCTAGCCCTGGTCAGAGCGCAGGCGGAAGGCAACCAATCGATGTGTATCTCACATAGATGTTTCTCTCTCTGTGTCTCTCCCCCTCCCCTCCACTATCTCTAAAAATCAATGCAAAAATATAATTGGGTGCCCTAACCAGTTTGGCTCAGTGGATAGAGCGTTGGACTGTGGACTGAAGGGTCCCAGGTTTGATTCCAGTCAAGGATACATGCCCAGGTTGCGGACACAATCCCCAGTGTGGGGCATGCAGGAGGCAGCCAATTAATGCTTCTCTCTCATCATTGACGTTTCTCTCTCTCTCCCTCTCCCTTCCTCTCTGAAATCAATAAAAATATTTTTTTAAAAAAAGAGGAATTCAGTTTAAAGATATACAAGTGAGGATGCCCAGCAGAGTATTGATTTTATGTGTCTAAAATTAAGAAGAGTGGTTAGTGCCAGAGACGTAAATATGGAAGTCACAAGCACATAGAGGGTGACTGGGACCTTGAGTATTAGATGAGTTTGCTTAAGAAGAATGAAGCCCAGCCTGTGTGACTCAGTGATTGAGCGTCAACCCATGAACCAGGAGGTTACCGTTCAATTCCCCGTCCGAGCTCATGCCCAGGTTGTGGGTTTGATCCCCAAGAGGGTGCGTGCAGAAGGCACGCCCAATGATTCTCTGTCATCATTAATGTTTCTATCCCTCTCTCCCTCTCCCTTCCTCTCTGAAATCAATAAAAATATATATTTAAAAAATTTGCCTGCTATATTTGGTCAAGCATTTACTAGTAATTAAGTCACCCCCAATGATTTCTCGGGCATATACGTCCCCGGGCCGGACATGCCCCACCCCTGCAGGGAAATAGGCACTCCGCCTTTCCCAGCCCCCTGCTGTCTTTATCCTCCTGACAGAGCACTTGCCACCAGCTGCCTTATTACAGCAACGTACGCATCACCTGCTTCCCTTCGCCAGACTGTGAGCACCTGCAAAGTGTAACTACCAAGAGCATGATCCCTAAGAAGCAGAGATAAAGGTGAACAAGAAACTCTCCCTGCCCTCGAGGAAGCCTAGCCACCATTCAGGGCGTCAGATAACCTGACTGGGATGTGAAAGTCCGGGGCCCCAGGGGTGGCGCTTTTGGGGGCAGCAGTTGCGGCCTCTTTAGCCCGGGGGCAGTGAAAACCAAGAGTTCACTCTAGGGCAGTGGTCAGCAAACTGCGGCTCCTTGAGTGTGGCTCTTCCACAAACTAGCATGTGCGGGCACGCATGTACAGTGCGATTGAAACTTCGTGGCCACACTCAAGGGGCCAAAGAGCCGCATGTGGCTCGCGAGCCGCAGTTTGCCGACCACTGCTCTAGGAGAAGGCAACCAGGGTTATGGGGTGAAGGGCAGGGAAAGGAAGCCGAGAAGTAATCAAAGGAGGGCAGAGGACCTGGGAGGGTGGCGTCACTCATGTTGGAGGACGCTTTTCTAGAATACTCCCAATACGGTGGCAAAGAGCACTGGTTACAGTTAACCATGTTCCGTATGGCCACACATCACACATTGAGCCTCACAGCAACCCAGGGAGGTAGGCACTAGTATGACCCTGTTTTACAGAGAGAAAACGATTCAGGCACCCCAGTAAACACACCTACAGAGAAATAAAGACTAGAACTCAAGCAGCTTGAGCTTACACTCTTTGTTTATCTATACTGATGAAAAGGTAATATGCTAATTAGACCGGGTCAACCGGCCATCTTCTGGACATCTGACTTCCTTCCGGACAAAGCCATGGCGGTGGGGGCCAAGGCAGAGGCAGTTAGGAGCGATCAGGCTGGCAGGGGAGAACAGTTAGGGGCGAGATCAGGCTGGCAGGGGAGGGCCGTTGGGGGCACTAGGCAGGCAGGCAGGTGAGTGGTTAGGAGCCAGTGGTCCTGGATTGTGAGAGGGATGTCTGACTGCCAGTTTAGGCCCGATCCCTAAACCGGCAGTCAGACATCCCTCGTGGGGTCCTGGATTAGAGAGGGTGCGGGACATCCTCCCCCATGCACAAATTTTGTGCACCAGGCCTCTAGTATGTGTATGCATGTGTGTGTGTGTGTGTGTGTGTGTGTGTGTGTGTGTGTATGTATATGTGTATATATATATATAATTTTTATTATTAATTTCAGAGAGGAAGGGAGAGGGAGAGATAGAAACATCAATGATGAAAGAGAATCATTGATCGGCTGCCTCCTGCATGTCCCACACTGGGGATGGAGCCCACAACCTGGGCATGTGCCTTGACTGGAATTGAACCCAGGACCCTTCAGTCTGCCGGCCAACACTCTATCCACCGAGCCACACTGGCGGGGCTGAGCTTGTACTCTTTTTTAAAAAAATAAATTTTATTGATTTTTTACAGAAAGGAAGGGAGAGGGATAGAGAGTTAGAAACATCGATGAGAGAGAAACATCAATCAGCTGCCTCCTGCACACTCCCTACTGGGGATGTGCCCACAACCAAGGTACATTCCCTTGACCGGAATCGAACTTGGGACCCTGAGTCCGCAGGCCGACGCTCTACCCACTGAGCCAAACTGTTCAGGGCATGAGCCTGTACTCTTACTCACCATGTTGTTGATCATAATACTACACTAAGTGTGCCAGCTCTATAGGCCTGATTCTGTGCCAGCTCTATAGGCCTGATGCTGTGCCAGCTCTATAGGCCTGATGCTGTACCAGCTCTACAGGCCTGAATCCTGTGAGGGCCCGGTGCTGTCCTAGGCTCTGGATGTGGCGCAGAGAAGCAGAGTCCTTCCCTCATGGAGCAGGTCAGCAGGCGGATGATGATCGGGCTGTGGAGGAGAATGGAGCAAGGTAAGGCCTCATGAACCACAGGGGCAGCCTCTCGGAGGAGGCGACCATTTAAGTAGAGATCTGAAGGGAGAGAGGAGCCAAGAGGACATGGCAGGGGACAGGGGACGGGGGTGGGGGATGGGGGGTGGGGGTGGCAAGAACTTTCCAGGCAGAGGAAACAGCAAGTGCAAAAGCCGTAAGGGGTGCATGTGCCTGGTGTGTTCCAGGAACTGAAAGGAGCTCAAAGCAGTAGAACACAATGAAGGGGAGAGAGAGAGGCAAGAGACAAGATCAGAAAGACGTGGAAAGACTTCCAGGACTAATTTAAGTGAAAAAAGATGGAAGGGTCAGGCACCATCACATTGAGTAAAGAAAACATGTGTGTCTACATCCATATATAGACATATATGTCTATGTTATGTGTGTCTATATATGGACATATATGTTATATATGTCTATATATGTGCTTGTTTATCTTCTGAAATATCAGATAACAAATTTTCCAGTGATTACCTTTTTATTTTATATTCTTCCATTCTTAAAAATTTTTACCTTGCATTTATTATTTTTTAAAATGTGTTTTTATTGAGTTCAGAGAGGAAGGGAGAGGAAGAGATAGAAACATCAATGATGAGAGAGAATCATTAATCAGCTGCCTCCTGCACAACCTCTACTGGGGATCGAGCCCGCAACCCAGGCATGTGCCCTGACTGGGAATCGAACCATGACCTCCTGGTTCATAGGTCGACACTCAACTATTGAGCCATGCCAGTCAGGCTATTATTTTTATAATAATCAAAACATAGCTTTAAAATGAAAAGTCTTAACCATATGTTGGGGCTCCAGCTAAAGTCCTTCTCTCCCCCTTTACAGCTGAGCTTCTCGAAGAGTTGACTCCACTTTCCTCCCTTGCCCTCTCCATTTCCCCTCAGCCAAGAACATGCTGACTTCCGACCACCTTTCCCAGCAACTTCTCTTGCTGAGACCTTCGGTGACTCCCCAGGACTATGAGGAACACTCTTCAGTCCTTCTGCTTCTCGACCTCCTGTTACATGTGACGTTGCTGACAGCTCCTCTGTCTGAAACTCTCTCTCCTTTGGTTTCCCTCTTGCCCCATTTCTTGCCCCTTCATTGGCTCCTTTTTGTTAGCCCACCCAATAGACCTGGGTTTCTACTGGTTCTGTTCTTGACTCCTTGGCCTCTGTGTACTACACACACTCTTTCTCTGTGGCCTTATTCATGCCCATGGTTTTGAGACAGTATAGGGACGTGGGTCAGGGAATGGAAAAATACTGGGTGACCAGGAAGCCAAGTTAAGACCAGGTGGCCAGAAGATGTGGAAACCACAGTTTTGCATGCACAGTTGGTCAAGATTTGGCCCCTATTAGACTTTCCTGGGTTTTCAATAATAAGCAACACTGCCATCTTGCCCCAACAGCACCAGTATGCATTTAGTTGCCAAGCAACCTGACAGAAGGAGGAAGTAACCCCACCCTGACATAGAAAATTCCACTCCCTGAACCCTTCACAAGCCTGCTTCATCCCAGCTTATAAAAGCAGCCAAGCAAAGCCAGCCCAGGAGCCAGTTCAGAGGACCTTTCATCCCTCTGTGCTGCCTCCCTGGTCCTCGAGTATAGCTCAATAAAATCTATCTGGAAAATTCTCTGGGGGTTCCTCTTGATTTCTTTTTTTTAAAAAAATACATCTTTATTGATTTCAGAGAGGAAGGGAGAGGGAGAGAGATAGAAACATCAATAATGAGAGAGAATCATTGATTGGCTGCCTCCTGCACACCCCCTACTGGGGATCGAGCTCGCAACCTGGGCATATGCCCTTGGCCAGAATCAAACCTGGGACCCTTCAGTCCTCAGGCTGACGCTCTACCCACTGAGCCAAACTAGCTAGGGCCCTCTTGATTTCTCTATTGGGGAACCCAAGAACCCCAACACTGGTAAGAGTTTCAACTACCATATCTCTGTTTCCAAGTCCCAGATCTATATTTTTAGCCTTTTCTTCTGGGCTCCAGTCCAATCTATACAGGTGCCCATTAGACAGTTCCACTTGCAGATTTCACAGGCGCCTCAAACTCAACTGTTTCAAAACCTAACTCATCATTTCCCAAGGAAAACATCTTCTTGGTCCTGTTGTCCTTTTTGTAGTTGGTGATATCACCAACTGCTTGATCGACCCCAGCTGGCAACCTGAGAAAAGTCCCACATCTAAATGGACACCAAAAGTCATTCCAGCTGCTAAGTAGCTCTGAAAGCCATCTTCATTCCTACGTCTTCACGGCCCCTGCACCCAGCATTTGGACCACTGCATATGGGGGTGGTCAGACATATCCTACCTGCATTTTCTGCCTCTAGTCTTACCATCAGCTTGCTTTCTTATGCTTAGTTGCCACAGTGATGTGGCACAAATCCCATCATCAATCCCTGTTTGAAATCTTTCAGTTTTTTCCCTGCCTTTCTAGGATAAAATTCAAATTCCTTAATATGATCTGGCCACATCTTTTTTTCTTTTTTTAATATATTTTATTGATTTTTTTTTTTTTTTACAGAGAGGAAGGGAGAGGGATAGAGAGCTAGAAACATCAATGAGAGAGAAACATCAATCAGCTGCTTCCTGCACACTCCCTACTGGGGATGTGCCCGCAACCAACCTGGGACCCTTCAGTCCACAGACCGACGCTCTATCCACTGAGCCAAACCGGTCAGGGCCTGGCCACATCGTTGGACGCTTTCCCACATGCACCTTATGTTTAAGCCACAATGAAGTACTCTGTTTCTCAAAGCCCTTCTCTTTCTCATGTTTTTGTGAACGTTTGTGACAGCACCTTGGCATCTCCAGCTCTAACATAATAACTGGCACAGAGTTAATGTTCAATAAGTAAAAGGACAGAAAACCACCAGGCACAGAGGTGGATGACAAGGACTACTCTAAGAGTACAATTTAATGTTTCTTATTGATTTTAGAGAGAGGAAGGGAGAGGGAGAGAGAGAGAGAAACATCAACATCTCGATTGGCTGCCTCCTGCATGTCCCCTACTGGGGAACTGGGGATTAAGTGGGAAACCCGGGCATGTGCCCTGACCAGGATCAAAACATGACCTCCTGGTTTATGGTTCATGGTTCGACACGCAACCACTGAGCCACACCAGCTGGGCTAAGAGTACAATTTACAGATAACTAGAAAGAGAGAGAAAGGAAATTCTTTAGTGCAACATTTCCTTCAAGCTTGTACCAGGTGAAACAGTAATAATCAAATAATTATTATTCCTGTCATTTTTCTCTTTGAGAGATGTGAATTTTGCTCATTGGTATAATTTCATGGAGACAATTTAACTGATTTTAAATAAAATGTGAAAACAAAACAAACAAACAAAAACAAACCAGCCCAGCCTATGTGATTGCCAAGTCCTCTGACAAAACAAGACCCCTTGGGTATGAATCTCAAGGTCCCAGAGTGCAGCTGGGAGGGTCATTTACCCTGCAGACATTCCCTGTGCTGGAGCAGATGCTACCCAGTGACACACAGGGCCTGCTCTGCAGGAGCTCATGGCCCCCAAACCATTGCGTCTTTGCCTTTGACCAGGACTGCCCCCAGCTGTCCACGTTGGGATGAGTATTTACAGTCCTTTTAGTCACAGGTAGAGCTACACCTAATTCCGTGGGAGGGCAGAAGCACACGCTCACGGGTTCAGGGCAGTCGCAAATGCAGCCAGTGCTTACCTAATGGAAGGGGTGCCTTTGGAGAAGGATAGTAGAGTGGCCCTTCCTTCCCCACGAAAAAGCAGCACCGAAGAACTGGAGCAGCACTCTCTTCAGGGGCGACCGCGCCTTCCCATGGGGAAGTTGAAGTGACAGCCACCGCATTTCCTCAGCTGGGGGACGTCTGGGATTCCTAACGCTATGTTTTCCCCTGGAGGCCTGTTTGGAGAAAGGAAACGGACGGTCTGAGAGCGGGTATCTTGGCCAGTGACTATGGAAATCCCTGGGTGGTAAGTGTTTCTACCTGCTTAGATTATGTCATTCAATCTTCATAATAATCCTATGAAGTTTCTATTAATATCCTTATTTTTGCAAATGAGGAGCAGAAGGAGCCAAGGTGCTTGGTTGAAGACTACATAGCTACAATTATCGGCCCTGCGATTCAAGCCCAGATTTGTGACTGCGCCCACGTAGATGCCACCACAATACTGGTTTGCCATGAGATGTCTTTCCAGGGAGGGGAAGAGGGAATGAACATATAGAGGTCCCTTCAAACCAGAAGTAATTCATGAGTTTGCAGAAAGGGGCAAAATTTGGGGTTCCCTTCTTAAACGTCTCCTCTTGTCATTTGAAAAAAATTAAAATATGGCTGGCAAAGCTCAAGAAGCTAAAAAAATCTTTTTGGGGGGAAGTTTGGGGAAAGAGGCACTGAAACACTGCTGGGGTCTGAAGTCGTACAAGCTTTACAGGGAACAACTAGTCAACATCTATCAAAACTCAAATGTGCATCCCTCACAATTCCACTCCAGATGAATTTGCTAAATTATATATATTCAAGGTTATGCACTGCAGCATTGTTGTTTACTATTTATTTTATTTAAAAAATATTTCTATTAATTTAAGAGAGGGAGAGAGAGACAGAAACATCAATGATGAGACCTAGCCAGTTTGGCTCAGTGGATAGAGCGCCGGCCTGCAGACCAAAGGGTCCTGGGTTCGATTGCGGTCAAGGGCACGTACCTTGGTTGCAGGCTCCTCCTCAGGCCCAAAGCCTGGTCAGGGCTCATGCAGGTGGCAACCAATTGATGTGTTTCTCTCACATCGATGTTTCTCTCTGTCTCTCCCTCTCTCTTCCACTCTCCCTAAAAATCAATGGAAAAAATATTCTCAGGTGAGAATTAAAGAGAAAGAAAGAAAGAAAGAAAGAAAGAAAGAAAGAAAGAAAGAAAGAAAGAAAGAAAGAAAGAAAGACCAATGATGAGAGAGAATCATGGATTGGCTGCCTCCTGCACACCGCAATCCGGGCATGTGCCCTTGACCAGAATCAAACCTGGGACTCTTCAGCCCGCAGGCCAAAGCTCTATCCACTGGGCAAACTGGCTAGGGCCAGCATTGTTTAAAACAGCAAATGTTTGGAAACTACTTAAGTGCCTACCAATCGAGAACTGGTTCCATAGACTCTGCTGCTGTCTGTCCCCTGCAGGAAATGCTGAGTACCGGTAAGAATGATTTCCAAGAAAGATCCAGGAAGTAGGTTCAATATTATTTCATTTATGGAAAAACTTCTGTATGTATTTGCTTGAATAGACACCGGCTATCTCTAGAAGAATATACAGGAGGCTGATAACATTAGTTGCCCCCAAGAAAGGGTAAAATATGACTGGGGGAGAGGAGGGTCATTCAGAACAAGATTGGAGTCAAACTTTAATTCCTTTACATTTTTAACTGAATAGAGTCCAGTGATGGCAAACCTTTTGAGCTCGGCGTGTCAGCATTTTGAAAAACCCTAACTTAACTCTGGTGCCGTGTCATATATAGAAATTTTTTGATATTTGCAACCATAGTAAAACAAAGATTTATATATATATATATATATATATATATATATA
>NW_005871609.1:216875-217881 GCF_000147115.1 Myotis lucifugus | reverse complement strand
ATTTTTATTGATTTTTACAGAGAGGAAGGGAGAGAGATAGAGAGTTAGAAACATCGATGAGAGAGAAACATCGATCAGCTGCCTCCTGCACATCTCCCACTGGGAATGTGCCCACAACCAAGGTACATGCCCTTGACCGGAATCGAACCCGGTCGACACTCTATCCACTGAGCCAAACCGGTTTCGGCAAGATTTATATTTTTGATATTTATTTTATATATTTAAATGCCATTTAACAAAGAAAAATCAACCAAAAAAATGAGTTCGCGCGTCACCTCTGACACGCGTGTCATAGGTTCGCCATCACTGGAATAGACTATATTAGGTATTCAAGAAAAAGAAATGGAATTAAAATTAAAAAAATAAAGCACATGTAGTTTAAGGTACCTTATGAATAAGGCACAGAATGTCTTTTTTAAAAAGTATTCACATTATTGTGTGGCCATCACAACCATCTATAAATTTTTTTTTAACTAACAGGTTTTTAAAATATACATGTTTTAAAATTTCTTTCAGAGAGGAAGGGAGAGGGAGAGATAGAAACATCAGTGATGAGAGCGAGCCCACAACCTGGGCATGTGCCCTTAACTGGAATTGAACCCTGGACCCTTCAGTCTGCAGGCCAACACGCCGTCCACTGAGCCAAACTGACTAGGGCTGTCTCTGTAACTCTTCATTTTGTAAACCTGGAACTCTATGCTCATTAAACAGTAACTCTCCAAACTTCCCCTAGCCCCTGGCCACCACCATTACGGTCTCTGCCTCCGAGATTTTGACTACTCATGTACCTCATGTAAGTGAAATCACCCAGTATTTGTGTTTTTGTGACTGGCTTATTTCACTTAGCATAATGTTCTCAAGGTTCATCCATGTGGTAATATATTGCAGAATTTCTTTCCTTTTTAAGGCTGAACTGTTCATTGTATAACACATTTTACTAAGCCATCCATTGGTCATGGGCACTGGGTGCTCCTATGTTTAACTAATTGTGAATCCTGCTGCATGA
>NW_005871609.1:214294-216775 GCF_000147115.1 Myotis lucifugus | reverse complement strand
TCCTGTTTCCCATAGCAGCTGGTACCATTTTCCATCTCAACCAACACTCCCAAGCATTCCGAATTCTCCACAATCTTCACCAGCTCTTGTTTTGCTTTTTTTTAAAAATAAAAAAAAATTTTTATGATTCAGAGAGGAAGGGAGAGGGAGAGAGAGAAACATTGATGATGAAAGAGAATCATTGATTGGCTGCCTCCTATTGGCCCCACCCTGGGAATGGAGCCCACAACCCTGGCATGTGCCCTGACCAGAATCAAACTGTGACCTCCTGGTTCATAGGTCAACGCTCAATCCCTGAGCACCTGGCTGGGCTCGTTTTGCTTTTTTGATGGTAGTAATCCTAGTCGGTGTGGCAGCATAGTGTGCCTTTTTGGGGTCAGCAGTATGGTGAATGGATATTGGTGCTAGACCCAATGAGTTTTGGTCCTGCTGCCTATTGTGTGACCTTGGGTGTTACTCTAAGCCTCAGTTTCCCTATTCATAAAATCAGAATTATCTCAGAGGGTTGGTGAGCACTGAATGCCTATAAACCACTTATGCTGGCAGAACTCAACAAATGTTATTTTTTCTGCCTTAAAAGCAGCAACCATAAACCCAATCCTGATTTGCTCTGGCTCCTTTTGGACTAGTCTAGAGGCAAAGAGACAAACTAGATGACTTCTCAAGTTTTTATGCCTAGAGGACTGAGTCTGGAGATTCACACAATCTCAGGCTTTCTCCCTGCTGCCCCCAGACCTGCAGAGCCCCGCCCTGCCCGGCGGAGGTGTGCTGGGAGGAAGGCTACTCAGAGCCTCGCTGGCTGGTTTTCTCAGGGTGCAGGACCGAGAGAAACCCTGTCGACATAGTTATATAAATCCTGCCACTCGGCCCCCTGCCTGTTACCTCTGCAGACCGTTATACATATTAAGGGGGGGGGGAGGCAAATACAAAAGAAAAATCAGCGAGAGAGCGAACAATCCGAACGCTGGAGGGAATCCACGTGGTCATCGGTCTGTAACTGATCAGAGCAGCTACCCTGAGGCAAGACCCCCAGCGCCTCACGCCAAACTATTGCAATGGCGAAACCTTCCACAACAGGGTGCTAATGTCCCCCTTAGCGGCGTCTGGGGGCTGCCGTTCAAGAGACTCTGTCACGACCCCCACCCTTTTTGCATCTAGTGAACCAGCGACGTAACCAGGGATTCTGGTTCTGTGCGCGCGCTTTGCAAACCATCTGGGCTCCATTCTGCGCGGTTGCAACGACGATCGATGCGGGAAGAGTTGGGGGGAGTCGGAGCTGGCCGGTCGCCTGCCCTTTCTCTGCCCCCCACCCCACCGGTCTCTCCGCACGAACATTTCCGTGGTGGAGGGACGCCGGCTTTCAGCACCAGGAGGCCTGGACCTTCTCTGGAGACGCGCGGGGCACCCTCCAGAGGACGCGAGCTGACTGCAACCTGCTCCCCGGCCCTCCCTCTCCTTCCCGAATCCGCCGCCCGGGCTGTAATGTTACAAGCTGTGCGCTGTGCCTGTGCGGGAGTCCAGGGAGGCTGCGTGACCTTCCCGCGAACTCCATCTCAGCTGGGGGGATGGAGGCGGCCCCGGGGCCTGCAGGCTGGGGATCGATCCCCAGCTCAACCTACTCAGGTTCTCGCGGCGCAGACCCCTCCCTCCCGGCTCTGCTTCCCCAGCCTCGCAGGCTTTTAACGCCCAGCTGGAGGCGCCCTCCCCGCTTGCCCGCAATAAGCACACCGGGTGGAGATCCACCCCCGCCCTGACCCCCTCCTCCTCCCCCTCCAAGCCCCGCTCGGAGCTCCCCTCCGCCCCAGGGATCAAAATGCCCGGCCCTCCCCCCTCTTAATCAGAAACGTGCTCGCGGGCCCCCGCGCTCCGCGTGCACACATCAGGGTCCGCTATGCACGCGGCGGCGGCGGAGCCGAGGAAGGGGCGGGGCGCTGCTGCCCGCCCTTCGCTCCGGGCCCCGTTAGCTCCCCAACTTCACTACGTCGTCACACCGCCTCGGTGGCCGGGCACGCCACGGGCACGGGGGATGGCCCCGCTCACTGCAGGGGGCGCGGGAGACGGGGGTCCCCAGCCCCGAGTGCCCAGCAGGGGGAGGCGGCGGGAGCCCGGCCGCTAGCTGCGCGCATTTTGGAGAGAGCGGCGGCAAGGGGAGGGGCTCCTCGCATGATGTTTGTAAAACGCGTGCATTGAAGGCCTGTCGGCCCCGCGCACGAAGGACTGGGAAGCGCTTCTGTTTTGCACGCAGTACAATCGGGGGCCCTTGTCCCGCGGGCGTAAGAGGAGGCCGGCCCAGCCTGAGCCCGCGCCCGGGGCGGAGGCTCGCTGTCCCCGGCCCGTCGGCCGCGCTCTCCTGGAAGCGGCTGGGGCGGGTCGGTCCCCAGCGCCTCCCGGGAACGAGTGTAACCGGCCTGGGGCTCGCAGGCTGAGGCGGCCCGGCTTCCCTCCGCCTCCAATCACCGCGCCCCCTCCCCCCCGGAACCC
>NW_005871609.1:117922-213493 GCF_000147115.1 Myotis lucifugus | reverse complement strand
CCATCCTGACCCGGCCCATGGCCTCCCGTCTCGGGAGCCCCGAACGTGGGTTCCCCGGCGCCCACCCCGGGTCTGAAGCCATCTGGCCGAGGGCGCGCGCCCCCACCCGCCTGCCCCTGACCCTGGCCCGCATGCCTGGCACGGACCCCTCGCCGGGGCTCCCCATCCCGGGGCTGAACCCCTCCTCCCCTCCCCAGATTACCTCATCCAGCCGGAGTCCTCCCTCCCCCCTCCCTCCCCGGGACCTGCTCCTCCGCCGCCTCCCTCTGGGGCAGATGTTCTGCTCTCGGGGCAGCGCTTCTCTTGGGCATCTCTCCGGCGCTGGCCTCATCCGGGCCACGCTCTCCTACCCCGGGGGGCCATGTCCCTCCCCACACCTCGCTTCCAAAAGCCTGCCGAACCCTCCCTGCCGACCCCCCCCTGCCGAACCCTCCCTGCCGAACCCCCCCTGCCGAACCCTCGCTCCATCCCGGCCCAGGTCCTGCGCTCCCAGCCACTCCCCCTTCCCTCACCTCCACCCCTCACCCTCCTCCCGCCCCCACCCCCCAGCAGGGAACATCCCTGCCCCTGCCTCCTGCTCCTGGCCCCCCTCACCGCCCCTCCCCTCCCTCTGCTCGGTGCCGCCTTGCACAGCAGCCCGCTTGCCCGTCTCGCAGAGCTCAGCGCCAGCCGGTGGCTGCAGGGGCTTCTCTGCCTCCGCCCCACGCTGTCCTCCCCTAGAATGAAGGCTTGGTGGCTTCTTGGCGGGGAGATAGTCCACTGTCCCCAGGCTCAGAGGAGCGGCTCCTCACCAGCCCCCCGAGAGGAGGCCCCGAGGCAGGCCCTGTGCGGGGAGGTGTTTGGGGGGCTCCGCAGCCCCTTTCCCAGGGGACGCAGCTGCTCCTACCCCACCCCCGGCGCTGCGCTGGGAGCGCGCAGCCTCCGACCTGGCTCCCTCCGGCCTGCTCCTCTTCTCCCGACATTTCTTTATTGACCCACCTTTCCCCGGCCAGCCCTGGGCATGGCAGGGGTGGGGGGAGCGGGGTCGGAGTGAGGAGAGGAGATAAGGGACAGGTTTCCTTCAGTGTGCGGTGGTGGTTGGCTTTCGCTGGGAAAGGCGGGGCTGGGAAGCACAGTTATTCCTTAGGAAGACTTGGGGTTCTCCCTCCCAGTCGAGACCCTTGCCCCTTCCCATTAGGACGGGGGTGAGGATAGGGGTGCTTTGATGAGCGCTGCTCAGCCTCCTTCAGCAAAATAGAAAGTTGCCCTGGGAGGGGAAGTTGAGTTCAGGTTCAGCCAGGGCCTTAGGCATTTATTTTCCGTTGGACGCAGGAGGGGGGAGTCTGAGTTGGGCGGGAGGAGAGGATGAGGGAGGCTAGGAAGAAGGGCAGTTGCTAGGGGCTCACGCGAAGGAGGGCATGGGGTTCTGCTCCGAGTGCTTTTGATTGAAACAGAAAGGGAAAGATAACCAGGCATTTCCTGCGTGCCTGCCGTTGGGGCGCACAGAGGATCCTGGGCAAACCCCTGGCCACGGCTGTGCCCCGCACCCCTTAGATTTCGCACAGACCCTGGGGAGGAGATCCCAGATCTCCCGGCCCCTGCCTCCAAGGAGCTGGCCTTTTCCAGCTGTTAGCCTTCCTGCCTCCTTTTAAAAGTCGTTTCTAAGGCAGCTCGATCCGATCCGGAGGCTGACTGCAGCCCGCCTGGTGATGGAGCGAGGAGGACATGATGGGGGCGTGTTCCTTGCTGTGTGGCTGGCTGCGGCTCCCTCTCCCTGCCTCTCTGCTCTCTCTCCACCTCCTTTCCCAGCCTCCAGAAGGCAGCTGTAGTCAGCAGGGTTGCTTGAGACTATGTTGGATGCTGTAGATGACTATTTTTTTTGAAAGGCCAATTCTGTATTTTTTAAGCTAACAACACAGATCCCATGTAGTTGGAGAACCAAAGGCCTCATACATGACAAAAAGACTGAACCGTTCAGGTTACTTGCATGGAGTTGGTGCTTAAATGTGAGTTGATTTTGCTTTTCTAAAAGATACAGCAGCAAAAAAAAAAGACATTTCATTTACCTGCTTATTTTTAAAATGGAGACTTGCCTGGTTATATGTGGAATTTTAGCCCCATGTATATTTGCGTATGTAAGAAAGTCCCTAATAGGAGAAGTTCGTCTATTGTCAGGGGACCTGAGAAGCGTTTTCCTCTGGTTCAGCATGCTTATGTGCTCTGTACAGAAGGATCAAGTTCACATCCCAAATGTTACCACATATTCAAAAACAGGGTTTCACAGTCCCAAAGACAGCATCTTAAGAGACTGGCGAGAAAGAGCCACCTGGATTCAGGGACCTAATGTCTGGGCACCAGGATATCCCGTCTTTGGTCTTCGATGTACCACCTTTCAAGTTTCCGTCCGTGCTCACATCTTCTCACCTAGGGCATTGTGCGTCCTGCAGTGTCCAGTGAGGGAAGCCTGTTCAGGAATTGCAGTTGTTTCAAATAAGTTATTTCATATTAGTAAGGTTTTTTTGCCTGAACAGTAGTTGCTACTTCATTCTGAGAAGAGTGGTTAACTGCTTACTCAGACGCCCGTCCTTTTTCTGCTTTGGGCTGAAATGAGCTGTTGTTTCGTGGGTCAGCTTTTCATGTGATAGTTGAGGCGCTCTCGCATGGGTTGGTGGTTTGGATTAGCGCTAACCCATAGTCTGGTTTATTGCTAACCCATCATGCTGATGCCCTTTGACCGGGTCGTCTTCAGTGTAGAAACCAAGCATTTTGTTACAGGGTCTTACAGATCGATGGTGAGGCCGACAGGGGGCTGGGAGCTCCCTGGGCAGCGCCCCCGCAGAAACCCAGGGTGGTTTCCGGATTCGTGCGCAGTTCTGTCCTCTCACTTGGATTCATGAACACGTGGCTTGTGACCCATGAATCAGGATTGTAACTTGGTCACAACAAAACCTAACTTAATACTAAGAGAACGAGTGAGCGGAGGTGGGTAGCAGGGAACAGAACTTCCAGGTCGCTTCCACGGGAGGCTTGTCCTTTGTTGATGCGTGTTCCTAACGTCCCGCCTCCAATCGCTCTCTTGGTAGCAGCTGCACATGAGTTCTTGAGGGCCACATTCTGTCAGAATGGGATTATTTACAAAAACATAGGTGTTGCTGATCTGTTCTGGCTTTCTGTGTGACAGCTAGGAAGTAGCATTAAAGTTTGATTTTCTTAAAAATATATTTTTATTGATTTCAGAGAAGGGAGGAGAGAGAGAGAAACATCAATAAGAATCATTGATCGGCTGCCTCCTTCACACCTCTCCCCTCCCCCACACTAGGGATCGAGCCCACAACCTGGGCATGTGCCCTGACAGGAATCGAACCGTGGCCTCCTGGTTCATAAGTCGATGCTCAACCACTGAGCCATACAGGCCGGGCATAAAGTTTGGTGTTTGTTGAGCGCTGTCATGCAGGAATCCCAGAGTCATGTTTTTGGGCCTTTCTTGTCGCCTGCCCAGAGTCAGGGCCCCGCGGCACTGAGGTTGTGTCAGGTGGTGTTAATGTCACTCTACTCTGCCTTCTACTTCAGTCTGCAGGCCGACGCTCTGCCCATGGAGCCAAACCAGTTAGGGCTTACTCTGCCACCTAAATACATAGGACACATCTCCGCCAGCTGGAATTGGAGCTGTTTTGATATAAACCCCAGAGATGGTTTATCAACAGTGCGTCTGTTTAGTAACTTCATAATTCAATTACTTCCCCTACCACCTCACAAAACATTAAAAGCAAACTTTCCACCCTGCTCATAAAATTCGGCAAAGCTTAATTAGAAATTAGTGGACACCGGATTGCAGTTGTGCCTGATCCATACGCACTCGGAGAAGGGAAGCTGAAGGGCAGGGCGCACGTTGTGTGTGTTTGCTTTCATTTGAGAGAGACTGCGGTGGGCGCTTGGGTTGTGCTTCGGAAAGATGGAGAATTCTGCAATCCTTTCCCTGTTTATCGGGCACATGGGCAAGAGTGGGCGTGGCTCCCCCATTGCCCGCGCAGCAAACGCTACGCAGGGAGAAGGAGAAGGCAGCGAGGACACTGGGCCGCAGTGGGAGTCAGTGGGCACGGGCTCTCCTCACACTCATCTCGTGCAGTCGTGGGGCCTCGGGCAGTTCACTGATTTTACCCTCGAACTTCTGACCTGTGAAATGAAAAGGTGAGCTTCACATATCAGCTCACCAGTCCTTTTCTACCCCAGTGCTCTGATTGCTTTCTATTATCTTAATTTTTTGGTCAAGTCAGAATTTCTTATTCTGAGTTTATTTAGAGTCAGAGTCAGGGAGTCTCTCTTTATTTTTTTCTTGTTTTTAAATATATTTTTATTGATTTCAGAGAGGAAGGGAGAGAGAGAGAGAGAAACATCAATGATGAGAATCATTGACCGGCTGTCTCCTACATGCCCCCTACTGGGCATCGAGCCTGCAACTCGGGCATGTGACCTTGATGGGAATCGAACCCGGGACCCTTCAGTCTGCAGGCCAACGTTCTACCCACTGAGCCACACCGGCTAGGTCTTTGGTTATTTTTAATGTCAGATTGTACATTTGCCCGTTTAACTGGCATCATTGGGAGGGCAACTATCACTTGGTAGGAAAGTTTTCTTTGCGTGAACAAAATATAAGGACTTACCTGTTGGAAAAAGTTCTTTGCTAAAGTTGACTGATTTTAATTATAAGAAAAATGAAGATCAAATTTTAAAAACAATTCATCTGGTGTTTAGAGTCCCTCTTGTTCGGTTAAATCTGTCTTCATGGTTCAGTGTTGTGGATTCATGGTTCGAAGGGGAAGTTATTTTCAGACTCGGTGTTGTGTTCCTCTAGACGTGTGAGCTTCTCAATGAAAAGAAGGATCCCGAAACGGATGTATTTGTGAATCCAGCGTGACGGCCACCAGGGGGGGCTGTGGTTGTGCTCGGAGAGGTGGCGCTTTGGTTGGTACTGAGCATGGGAAGGTGGTCTTTAGAACATCCCTCTCACTGAGAACCGCGTGAGGTAGTTTACCTTCCATCTAATTACCTTAAGGCACCGGCTCCCCTAGGAAGTCATTATTCACAAAATCATGATTCATCTTCTGCCTGGAAGTTGGGAAAAGAAAATACCCCGGTCCTGACTCAGTTCTCATCTGCCCGCTCACCTTGGAGCCCTGTCCATCGAGCTGTGCAGACTCCACACGCACGGCCCTCCAGGCCCTGAGGCTGGAGGGGTGCCCCTGGAGGGGGTGCCTCTGGAGGGGGTGCCCCTGGAAGGGGTGCCTCGGTGCTTTGCTTGCTCCCAGGCATCACATCCTCACTCCATGCCTCTCTTTTGAGACTGTGTTTAATGGTAGGTCTCCTAATTAAGAGCTCTCTGTGCCTGCCCACATTCCCCTAGTGTTGGCAGGGAACTTTTTCTAGATTTACCTGAAGCCTTCTTGTCACTTCCCGTTCTCCTGCCTCGGTGGAGAGCCCAGGGCGCAGACCTGTGAGGAGGGGGAAGCTTGGGCCTGTCCCTAGTCTGGGGAGGAGTTGTTCTAGGGTTGCTGTGAGGGAACCTTTTTTATGCATATGTTACTTTCTGGTATTAAGAAAGTCCAATTACTCTGACATGTGGCATCTACATTTTAATAGGATTCTGAACCCTGTAGGCACTAGGTCGAGGGGGCTAAAGAGTTCACGTTAAAAAGTATTTGTTTGGGTCTTAACCAGGTTGTTTTTAAAGCTTGATAAGTAAAACCTTATCTGGAGTAAATCACAGACTGGTGATTTTTATGGACCGGTAGGTTGTGAAGACAATCAATGAAATATTACTTGCTCCTAAAAATAAATTGTATCAGGTTTTAAAACATAGACTGAATGAAAGTTAATTGAGATTTGAATGAACTTTTTGATTAGAAAATTCTTTGGGAAGTTCTAGAAATTACTGAGTTGTTAATACTCTTGTAGGCTCCAATATTTCTTGGGAAGTTCAGGAATTGGAGAGGCTTCTAGCGTAGGTTCAGAATAGGCAAAAAACATTTTCTGGAAAATGGAGCTTCACTTTAGTTTCTGTTAAGTCAGTGCTCAAAACACAGCCTGTCCTTTGGTGGGTCGATGTGCGGCCGGCTGGAGGAAACGCACTCTTATTCGGAAAAAGGGATCTTCGCGCCTTCACCTGGGCCCAGATGGTTCATCGATCACGTGGAGATGAGAGATGAGGCAGGCAGACAAAGGGCTACTTTTTTGTTCTTGTCATTCACTGGCTGTGAAGAACAGGAGCTTTATGGCATGCCTTGCAGAGAGCTGGCTGCACCCCTCACCTGAGCGGTGGCTTTATGGCCGCCTCTAATTGCGGGCATTGATGACCGGGGGATGCCCTGGCCCTGTGGTGAGGTGGATTACGTTGGGAATGGAGAGGGAAAGGGGTCTTTTGTTACTCTTTTCATTTCCCCTCAATCAGGTCTCTTAGAAAGCCCCCAGGAAAGGCACCGACCCTTGGACCAGGGAATGACATCCCATAAAATGGTTCTTTATGTTTTTAAAAAGGATGAGCTGCTTTTCTTGACCTCTCCAAAGACATCCATACTACCACTGTTAAATATTTCAAGGAGCTTTGTACCTTGTCAGGTTACACGGCAGGGGAAGCCACCGGGCGGTAGCCTCTGCCAGACATTGACTTTTCACGACGTTTTGAAGACATTGAAAGGAGAATTTTGGTGTGTGACTTGACGTTGTGTTGGGTGGCCTAAATTCCCTCGTAGGGTTAGTACAGAGCTTGTCAGAGGCCAGACTTGGTTTAACTTGTTAGATGTTGAATGTACTACCTAATGAGTTTTAACAGTTAAAGACAGAAATGTAAGAGTTAGTTGACAGTTTTCTGTGCTCTGTATGAAAATTCCCCTTTCTTTGAAATGAGTAGTTGTTTTTCTATTTGACAAATAAACGGAAGGGATTTCCCCAGATAGCTTTCCTTTCATACTGCTGCAGCAGTGCCTTGTGTGGTCCTGGGGTAGGATTTATTCTACAGACATTGATTTCTGGAGTTGCGGGTTCTCCCATATATTATCTCTGTTTCCTTGCATTTCTGTTTTTGTGTTTGGTGGGGATGTTTGGGCATGGACTTGTTGATGTCTTTTAGCTAAGAAATGTGAACCTCTAACATGCGAGCTGTTTTAGAGAGCCACCCCTGGCACCCATGCTTCTTACTTTATGGCATTACAGGAATTGGGGCTTTCTGTCTTAAACTAGGAGAGTAATGTTACTTGTGAGGAATGTTTTTGGAGAAAATTTTTTTCATTAAGCTCTCCTTTGTACTATCTCATTTCTTAAAACTGGGGAGAAATTAATCACAAATATCTGTAATATCTATACTGAGAGGAAGGAATATTTACTTGTGCCTATACTCAAATTCTGTTCCTCCATGAGTATTAACGAATTTTTAGATCAAACACAAACGTGCAACATTGTCCCTAGATTATTGCCTTTAATTATAAGCAGTAAAACCATGTGGATAGCATCTCTTTAAGCTTAGCTAATGAGGAAATCCTTTTGTAATCTCTCCAGCTAGGATTTCTTATTTATGCATATATAAATACCTGTGCAAAGGGGGAGACTCATTATCTAATCTGCAATAGTATGAGATAATATGACACTGTGGTCTAATTGAGATCTGTTAAAATCCTGGGCTCTGCATTCAGACGGCCTAGGTTCAGATCCTGGCTCCGCCATTGATTAGTTGAATGACCTTCGGAAAATTTCTTAGCCTCTCCATGCTTCCGTTTCTTCATTTGTAAATTACCAGCAATCATGCTTAATAAGATTATTGTGAAACTCAGTTGAAATTATGCATGCAAAGTACTTAGCATTTTGCCTGCTGGTAGAAACCCCTCATTATTATTAGGATTCAGAGATTGAAATGACATGAATGCTACAATCTTTTTTTCACCAAGATAACTGGTTTTCATGACTTTGAGGTATACAGATACTAGTATACCTACTTGAGTGCTATAATCATGACTTTTGAATCTTCTTTTTTTTTTAAAAAAAAAAATCCTCACCTGAGGATCTGGAGGATTTCCCCCCATTGATTTCTAGAGAGAGTGGAAGGCAGGGAGGGGGGAGAGAGAGAGAGAGAGATCCAACAGATGAATTGGTTGCCTCCCGCACATGTCCCTACTGAGGCTGGGGAACCGGCAACCGAGATACGTGCCCTTGAACAGGAAATGAGCCCAGGACCCTTCTGTCCGCAGGCTGACGCTCTAACTACTGAGACAAACCAGGTAGGGCTAAAATGTTCTTTCTTATTTTTTTTAAAAAATATATATTTTTATTGATTTCGGAGAGGAAGGGAGAGGGAAAGAGAGAGAGAAACATCAGTGATGAGAGAGAATCACTGATCAGCTGCCTCCTGCACACCCCACACTGGGGATCGCCCAGGCATGTGCCCTGACCCAGAATCGAACCGTGACCTCCTGGTTCATAGGTTGATGCTCAACCACCGAGCCACTCTGGTCGGGCTTAGAATGTTCTTGATTTTAGTCTGAGTATTAAGTTCATCAGTAAGCTAGAACCACACTGAAGGCCAGCCATTCATCTTGGTAACTGTACATTGGCGTCCACCTAGAGCATAATTAGAGATAAGGCCAAAAGGGAGGAGAAAGAACGGGACAGTAAATAGGAAGGTGGAACCCTGCGAATACAGAGCCTCTGCCAGGACAGCTGTGTGGGAGTGCTGCTTTGGTCGCTGTAACCAGTGTCCTTATGTTTTGTTTTGTTTTGTTTTTTTAATATATATTTTTTAAATTTCTTTATTGGTTAAGGAATTACAAATGTGTCCTCATCCCTCCATTAACCCCCAACCTCCCCGCCCCCTCCCCCCCAATCACGCTCTCATCCCCCTGTTGTCCGTGTCCATTGGTTTGGCTTATATGCATGCATACAAGTCCTTTGGTTGATCTCTTCCCCTTATCCCCACCCTCCCCTACTTTCCCTCTGGGGATTGATAGTCTGATCGCTGTTTCTCTGTCTTTGGATCTGTCCCTGTTCATCAGTCTATGTGGTTCTCTATATTCCACTAATGAGTGAGATCATGTGGTATTTATCTTTCTCTGACTGGCTAATTTCACTTAGCATAATGCTCTCCAGTTCCATCCATGCTGTTGCAAATGACAAGAATTCCTTCTTTTTTACCGCAGCGTAGTATTCCATTGTGTAGATGTACCACAGTTTTTAATCCACTCATCTGCTGATGGGCATTTAGGCTGTTTCCAGATCTTAGCTATGGTGAATTGTGCTGCTATGAACATAGGAACATGCTCAAAGTCACTGATCATCCGAGAGATGCAAATCAAAACGACAATGCGGTACCATCTCCCACCTGTCAGAATGGCCATCATCAACAAATCAACAAACGACAAGTGTTGGAGAGGATGTGGAGAAAAAGGAACCCTTCTGCACTGCTGGTGGGAATGCAGACTGGTGCCGCCACTGTGGAGAACAGTATGGAGTTTCCTCAAAAAACTAAAAATGGAACTCCCATTTGACCCCGTGATCCCACTTCTAGGAATATATCCCAAGAAGCCAGAAACACCAATCAGAAAGGATATATGCACCCCGATGTTCATAGTGTCCTTATGTTTTACGGTTGTGAGGACTTGACGACCCCCTGCAGCAACTCTGAGGCTCTTCAGGGTTTCTGGGCCCCAGGTTTAGACCCGTTAGTCTGTACTGGGGAACTGTTTGACATTTGTTCTCAGGTTTCTGCTTGGGGAGAGTAAGTCTACAGAGATCAGTGCAATTAACAGTGTAATTACGAGGACATGCTAAGCCGTCGGTTACAATTTCTGGGGGTTGGAACTTAATTTGAGAAAAATAACCACAAATAGAATAGTCAAAAGCATTAAAGTTTTTGATTTTTCAATTACAGTTAATATTCACTATTATATTATTATTATTTTTTAAAATATATTTTTATTGATTTCAGCGAGGAAGGGAGAGGGAGAGATAGAAACATCAATGATGAGAGAGAATCATTGATCAGCTGCCTCCTGCATGCCCCCTACTGGGGATCGGCCCGAAACCTGGGCATGTGCCCTTGACGGGAATCGAACCTGGGACCCTTCAGTCCACAGGCTGATGCTCTATCCACTCAGCCAAACCAGCTAGGGCAATATTCACTATTATATTAATTTCAGGTATATAGCGTAGTGGTTAGACATTTGTGTAACTTAAGAAGTGATCCCCACAATAAATCTAGTCCCCCCTCTGACACCGTAAATAGTTATTATTCACGATATTCCCTGAGCTGTGCTGTACACCCCCACAGGTTAAAGTTTAAGAATAACTAGGAGCGGATAGTATGCTTAAGAAGGAAAACACAGTTCTGCTCTCTCTCTCATAAAAAAGGTTTGCTAAAACACTTAATATACTGCCTTTTACAGAGGAAGAAACTGAGGCACAGGCAAGTTAAACAGTTTTCCTTAAGTCATATGGCTAGTAAGCGGCTGAGCTGGACTTCAAATCCAACCTGTGTTTGTTTGAACGCTCATTCATCTTCTCTGTACTGTGCTGTCTTCAATGCCTTTCTCTTCTCACACCGTACAGTTTCTGAGCTTGTCCCTGATGTTTGTGAGTGTTTATGTAATCTGGCCATGCTTTTCTGTTTTTACTGGCCTACTTTAAATTTCCATGGCTTTTGCATGGATTGTTACCATAATCTGGCTGCTTCCCTTTACACTGTACACAGTGTTACTCATGGTTTTCTTAAATTCACTTCTGATTATGTCACTTCCCTCTTAAAATCCTTTGACTTCTCACTGAATATAAAATAAGATTTAAAATGATCAGCCCTTCAGAGTCTGGCGGGCCTGCAGTTGTACATTTTGAACATTATCTTTTGAACACACATTCACATTTATGTGCTTCCATCATCTTGGACTACCAGTCGGTTGTGTGGTCTCCACACCTGTGTGTACCTGCTTTACACCTGCTGATGCCTCTTCTGGGCCCTAAGCCTTTCCCATCATGCCCTGCCTCTGGCTCATTTCATTTAGCTTTCATGACTCAGCTCAGATCCACAGATCCCAACTCTATGGACTTTTTACAGATACCACTTCTGGTTGAAACTCAACTTCTTATTTCCTGTTTTATTTGCTTGTTTGTTTTTGGCACTTTACGTGTACCCTTAAAGTATTTACTTCAGGATATTTTTCTTTTCTTTTTTTTAAAAAAAGTTGATTTTTAGAGAGGGAGGAAGGGAAAGAGAGAGAGACATCGGTGTGAGAGGCATTGATTGATATGAGAGACATCGATCAGTTGCCCGAAGGGATCGATCCCACTCAGACCACGACGTCTGGTGGGTTTTATTATATCTGTCGTTCCTCCATTAGGTTGTGATTTCTTTAAGACATGGGCCATTTCTAAGTCATTTATGTTGTATATTGTTTACAGTGGTGACATTTCATATAGTTTATCAGTGAATGTTTATTGAATTGGAAATTGATGTCGTTAACAACTTTTGAGAATACATTGCAAGGACATATTAATATAAGCTATAATGTTGTACAAGTCTATTAGCAGGATAATTTTTTTAGTGTGTTTTTAGAGAGACAGGAAGGGAGAGAGATAGAGAGACAGAAACATTAATGAGAGAGGAACATCATCAGTTGGCTGCCTCCTGCATGCCCCCTACTGGGGATCAAGCCTGCAACCCTGGCATGTGCCCTGACTGGGAACTGAACTGGTGACCTCTTGGTTCCTGGGTCTTCACTTAATAGCTGAGCCACAACGGCCGGGCAGCAGGATAATTTTGAGAAAAAAAATGTTTTGTTTTTTATTTTAGAGAGAGCTAAAGAAATCAATTAGTTGTTCCACTTATTCATGCACTCATTGGTTGCTTCTTGTTGTTCCCTGACCGGGGATCAAACCCGTAACCCTGGCCCATCAGCACAATGCTCTAACCAACTGAGCTACCAGGCCAAGGCGAGAAATTTTTAAACAATAGTAAACTAACAAGTATCAGAGGAAAGTCTTAAGAGCCATTGTACTGATTGGGGTTTTAAAAGTGATGTCGTGGTGCCCGAGTGGGATGGCGCCATCGCTCACAGGTAACCTGGCACTGAGTCTCCTGGAGTGTTGCTTCCATCTCTAGGCTCCTCAGCTTACATGGGGAGGGCACCTCGGAGACGGTTCTGAGGA
Organism: Myotis lucifugus; assembly: GCF_000147115.1. Classification (NCBI taxonomy): domain Eukaryota; kingdom Metazoa; phylum Chordata; class Mammalia; order Chiroptera; family Vespertilionidae; genus Myotis; species Myotis lucifugus. Next base: position 201,334 of record NW_005871609.1, on the reverse strand, counting down.
GACCCCGAAGTCGGCTGCGTAATTGGAAGTCAGTCCTGGGAGGATTGGTTGGGAGAATGAAGGTTGAGAGGCAGCTTCATAACTCTTCAAAAAACATGAATGGATCCATTATTAGGAATAGTAACCATGGTAGCTGTAAGGTTCCCAAATTTTACGATCTTCTCTGGAGGTGAATTTTTCAAGTACAGTCCTGCCTATATATGTATGATATAAAATGCCCTTTCAAGCTAACTTCTCATTCTGTGAGTCAATAAGTATATTTTTATTCAGATCCTAGAGGGCATGGATCAGGTTTTGTACTTATTGATGTCGACCCAAGGGTCCTTGGGCCTCATTGGCTCCCTAAGAAGTATTTGTTCGAATTGTCCATTTATGGCAATTATGAACTTTCAGTAGTAAATGCCGGAGAAATGCTATGGAATGATTTTATAGTGGTTTTATAGGTTTTAGTAAATGGGGCTAGGAGAGAAATCCTAAACATTAGGAGAAACCAGGGAGAACAGTCGGTGTGGTTTCAATATCGGAAACGAGTAAGCACTTGCAGCTTTTATGCCCATTTTCAGGTGTAGTTTAGAGAGATGTGCTGGTAAGGCTCTCACTGCTCGTGGATGCATTATTAGCCAGCGCTTTGTAAACCCTTTCCCATCTGAAGTGCATTTGCTTCCTGTGAATGAGGATTGCCAAGGCCTCTGACCCTTAGCTCCGAGGCTGTGTGGAGGGCTGCGTCACTCAGAATGAAACCTTGAGGAGAGGTTGGGTTGCAGAGCGCATTTCCTGTACAGTCAGACTGAAAACGGAGTTGGGATTATTCATGTAGATTACCAAAGGTCTGGGCAGACGGCTGTTAAACACCAACTTGTTTCTTACCAACTCTTAGTTCTGAAACCTTGATTGGGTTATTGAAGCTTTAGGACCTTTAATTTAGTACTGGAATTGTGTATAAATTCCTTCTATTGGTGAATTGATACTTCATTTACTTAAGGTTATTTACATATAATGAATATTTTCTAAGTTTCATGATAGGAAATGCTGCTCACTCTTAACCAGATAACCTCATACAATGGAGTTTGAAGGCAAAGCTGGATTGGTACAGGAATTCTGCAAGTGATGGCAGAGTGAAGGGCGGCCGATTCCCTAATTGTAAAATTGGGTGTCCTTTGGGAAACTCCTGGAATTGGGAACATGAAAGATTCATACTTTTTCTATAACTTAATGGCTAGTCATACAGGTGTAATTCAGAAAGCAGAGGATAACTCTTATGATTCTTTATTCTACTTGACGGACTAGTGTTGGAGTAAAAAAGGAAATACCAGGGACTTGGAAAAAACAGGTTAATGCCCATAATGCAAGCTCCTCAGAACGTGACGGCGAACTTCCAGCTATGATTTGGTAGTCAGAGGAAGTCTGTTGGTTTTTCGAGATATTAAGAACATAGCCCTGGCTGGTGTGGCTCAGTGGATTGAGTGTCAGCCTGTGGACTGAAGGGTCCCAGCTTCAATTCCGGTCAAGGGCACATGCCCAGGTTGCGGGCTCAATCCCCAGTGGGAGACGTGCAGGAGGCAGCCAATCCATGATTCTCTCTCATCATTGATGTTTCTATCTCTTTCTCTCTCCTCCTTCCTCTCTAATATAAAAAATAGTAATAATAAATTTTAAAAAGAACATAAAATTTCCCAATTCATACATTGCACATTAATTCCTAAAAAATATTAGGTCAAAATTGTGTTGGCTGACTTGGTAGCTTTGTTTTGTTGGCAAAGGGAATGTTTACTTCTGTCATCTAACTTACCATTGCTCCTTCAGAAAACCGCCTCCTGACAGAACCTGTTCACCTGCAGAGGAAAGTGAATTAATTCCTCAGGATTACTCTTGTTGCTGTTGGTCATTCAGCAGCTCATCTTCCCAGAAGGAAAGATGCGATCTAAGTTTTGCTCCAAGATAAGAACAGCAAGCTGGGAGGAAAATTAGAAATCTATAGTCGAACTTTGTAGTTGAATGAACATATAGTGCAAAATGAAGTTAGCTCCTTAAAGTTGGCATATGGGGGATTACAACCTCTTATAATAAAAGAGCCATCCCTGAGAACAATGCTGGTGTTTAATTTTCCCGCCTATTCAAGTGGATCTGGGCATTTTTGCTCCTTTCCTATTATACCGAGAAGAAAGCCCTGTGAAGGTGATGCCAGCAGATAGACCAGCGTAGGCTTGGAGCCTAGGAGTCTGCTCATACACCTTTCTTGCTATTTCATTTTGGTTTTTCAGGATCCTGGCAAGTAATGTGGGGCATTGCCAAGAATCTGTATAGCTTGCTATCTGATGTAATGAGTTTATTTTGCTGTTTCTTTTTCCCAAGACAAATGAGCAGCTTACAGCTACCCCTTCTGAAGCAGGGTGGGCAGAGTACACCTGCCATTTGCTTACCTGTTTGAGCGTCTTTGCTTCTTGTTCTTGTTGAGCTGAAGTGAGGGTGAGAGTTGCTAGGTAGAATTCAGTTAAATATTTGAAAACACATCATTCTTGTGTGGGTGGAAATTTTACCAACTGTTACTGAAGAACCGTGTTTTGACTTTGTACTGTTTAATCCTAGGTGACTTTTGGGGTTATCATTTCTCAATATCAGGCAGGAATTATATTGAAAACAGTCTAGCCCTACCTGGTGTGGCTCAGTGGATAGAACGTCGGCTTGCAGACTGAAGTGTCCCAGGTTCAGTTCCAGTCAAAGGCACATGCCCAGGTTGCAGACTCGATCTCCATTAGGGGCATGCAGGAGGCAGCTGGTCAATGATTCTCTCTCATCATTGATGTTTCTATCTCTCCCTCTCCCTTCCTCTCTGAAATCAATAAAAATATATTTAAAAAATAATAAAACAGTTTAAATCTCTTCCTATCTGTTATGCATTCAAGCAACCATTGTTCTTTTTCATGCACCAATAGCAGAGAATTTGGATTTGGCCTACCCCTGTCAATCTGTTGACAAGACAGATGCTAGTTCAATAACTGCATAACTTTCTTGAGCATTTGGGTTTCAAAACTATCTTGGCTTAAGAAGTTTATCTCTTGGTGTCTGTGTATTTGACAATGCTTGACTATATTATACTTTTCCCTTCTTATAGATTTAACCGCATTATTGTTATATTCCACTTTTTGGAAGTGATACAGATGCTACTATATTTTCTTTTAAAACAAATGATGGTCCAGCCGTGCGGCTCAATGGTTGAGCATTCACCTATGAACCAGAAGGTCACTGTTCAATTCCCGGTCAGGGCACATGCCGGTTGCAGGCTTGATCCCCGGTGTGGGGAATACAGGAGGCAGCCGATCAATGATTCTCTCTCATCACTGATGTTTCTATCTCCTTCTCCCTCTCCATCTCTGAAATCAATAAAAATATATTGTAAAACAAATGATGAAAGAGTGCTTGCAAAGAAGTTGCTCTTCCCCCGAAGTGGCATTCATAGAGGACCAGGTGCCAGGGCACTGGCATTGCACATGTCCCTTCCCGTGTGGAAATGACTGTGTAATTTCTTCTCACCGAGCTCATCTTAAAACAGCACGACTGTTGGTCCTAAGGTTATGTATGATGCTTTGCAAGATTCTTTGGGAATCACATGTTAACAGTCGGTGTTGGGAGCATTTCAGGTAGTGCTCTCATCGACTGCTTTACTGAGTGTTGGGGCAGTGACACCAAGTGTAACGGGAGTCAAGATAGATTTCTGTTCTTCAGGTGGTAGCTGTCCCTTCCTTCACAAGGGAACTTAGGTGCCATCATGTCCTCTGCTGCCTTCTGCACTCGCCACTGTGTCTGCATCCCATCCCTGCTCAGCTACTCGGGCTCGTCTCTGCACTTCCCTCCTCTCTCCCGCATCGGCTTTCTCACAACTGGCTTGGTCTCATCAACATATAAAACTATCTTAATATAATCCTTTTTTAAAGTACATTTTAAAAATAAGTACTTTTATTGATTTCAGAGAGGAAGGGAGAGGGAGTGAGAGATCCAAACATCAATGATGACAGAGAATCATTGGTCGGCTGCCTCCTGCACGCCCCACACTGGGGATGGAGCCCACAATGCGGGCATGTGCCCTGACCGGGAATCCAACCCTGACCTCCTGGTTCATAGGTCGACGCTCAGCCACTGAGCCACGCCGGCCGGGCTCTAATCCTTTTTAAACAACCTGACCCCATGTCCTCCTCTAGCTACTACCCACTTTTCTGCAGCTTTTCACAGCAAAACTTCTTGAAAATGCGGTCTCCACGCTCTCACCGCGTATCCTGTCCTCAATCACTCCAGCTGGGCTTTTACCCCCATGACCACTGAGAAATCTCTCACCAAAGCCCTCAGGGGCCTCTCTCTGGCCACACTGAGTCCATCATCCTCAGTTCTCGTCCTAGCCAACCCTTGGGCAGCGTTCGAACCGGCTGACCACTGGCTTCTTGAAAGTCTTTCCTTGGGTTCTGTGACACTGCACTCAACCTGCGTTTCTTCTCCACTCGCCGGTTACTGATGCCCAGTGTTCTGTATGGCTTCCCCCTGCTTCCCCAGAGGGCGGAGGCGCGCTCTCGCTGGGTGGTCTCCGGGTCTCATCTCCGTGCCCAGGACTGTCACTCTGTCTGTCTCTGGTCCCAGGCTTGTGTGGCCACCTGCCTGCTTGACATTTCCGTTTGGCTAATAATGGCAATGGTCAGCATTTATTCCGTATTTATTGTGGGCCAGCAGTATTGTGAGTCCTTCACATGGGTTATTTCACCTGATCTTGACCGCCGTCTGAGGTGGCCACTGTCTCCCCAGGCAGGGGGACAGGTATGCACGAAGCACCTGAAGATCCAATAGGCGTCTCAGACTGCACATGCTCACAAAGTCTTGTTTTCGGCTCGCTCCTCGCTTTGGAATGACTGTGCTACTTACCCAGTTGCTCAGGCAGGAAATGTAAGAGTTATCCTTGATTTCTCTTTTATTCATATTCCGGATAACCCATCAGCAGAGTGCTTCTGCATGACCTCCAGAATACCAGAAACGCAGCTTCTCCAGTTCTGCCCCAACCCCCACACGCAGCCATCACAATCTTTTGGCTATTGGGGCACCTCCTTGCTTGTGTTCTCACCGCACTAACGGCTGTTCTTCACACAACTTTGTACGCCAAGAGTGAATCCCCCCCTTTGCCATCCTTCGAAAGTTAAATGAGGTTTTATTTTTTCTGCAGTGGCTTTCCTGACCCTTTTTCCTTAACCAGGGTAGATAGCTCTCTGCTGTGCTTCTGTATCCGTCCCTCTAGCATCGCGGGCATCACACTGTGTAACAAATATAATTTATTCACCTGTTGTTGATAGACTACCAGGTCCTTAAAGGCAGAAATTGCCTTTTATCTGTTTATCCCTGCACCCTGAGATGGAGCACATACACTGTCAATGAATGAATGGGTCTAGTCTGTCCTCCAAGCCTGAGCATGCTCTGTATGCATTCTTTTTTTTTTTTAAAAAAATATTTTATTGATTTTTTTACAGAGAGAAGGGAAGGGGATAGAGAGTTAGAAACATCGATGAGAGAGAAACATCGATCAGCTGCCTCCTGCACACCCCCCACTGGGGATGTGCCCGCAACCAAGGTACATGCCCTTGACCGGAATCGAACCTGGGACCCTTTAGTCCGCAGGCCAACGCTCTATCCACTGAGCCAAACCGGTCAAGGGCCTCTGTATGCATTCTTAAAAGGACAGTCACATTGTCTAATTCTTTGGAGCCCACAGTATATCCTACTACAGTGCTGTTACCACAGTAGGTACTTAATGTTTTTTAAAGTTATGGATTGCTTTTCCTTTATTTTCATTTTACAAACTTCTATTGAGTGCCAACTTTGTGCTGAATACTAGGAATACAAAGATGAGTAAGTGAAACTGCCTGCCTCGGAGAGGGAACATTCTAGAGGACACAGACATGAACACATTTTTAACCCCCTGTGCTAATTAAGTGTTAGTAATTGTGTGTGTACTATTATGTCTTTAAAATGCAACCTCAAGACCATGGTCCTTTAGAGCTTGTAGCAATAGAGACAAAGGGAAATATGCCAGCAGAGGTGAACTGGAGTACATTCCCAAAGGAGAGGGCTTCCTTTTTCTTTTTTAAAAAAATATTTGTATTGATTTCAGAGAGGAAGGAGAGGGAGAGAGAAACATCAATGATGAGAGAGAATCATTGATTGGCTGCCTCCTGCACGCCCCTTGCTGGGGATCGAGCCCTTGAGGAGAATCGAACCCTGACCCTCTGGTTCATAGGTCGACCCTCAATCGCTGAGCCACGCCAGCTCGCTTTCTTCATTGGAGCTGCTGAGATGACACTGTCTGCATGTTTCTTCATCTTTGGTTGTCCTCAGTAATCTCAGTTCTCCTGTGACCTCCTCATGTGGTGACACCATATATGATGATACCAAAATTAGAAGTCTCCAGAACAAAGAGTTTTAAACAGTATCAGGGTGGTTTTGATACTTCACTGTGTGGTTATTGATGTTACTTTCAGTTGGTTGATCAATAAACCTTTATAGTTGAAGAAATTTGATTTTTTCAAACTCTTAAGACGGAACAACGCAGAGACATCAGGATGCCGGGAGGGTGCCCAAGGGCTTGGTGGAGCTGCCGGTGACGCCAGGGCTCCGAGAGCTGCCGAGTCTCTTGTTAAAACAGAAGGAAGGCTGTGAGCAGGTGCCCCAGGCCTTTTTAGACCTGAGGCCAGAGCAGTGGAGCTCATGGAACAGAAGTTTCCAAGTAGCTCTGGGTTCCGCCCTCGCCTGACAGGTGAGGAGCTCTAGGTGAGTGAGTTTTGCTCTCACTACGGTACATTGGGAAGAATGTTTGGAAAGAACCAAAATCGATGTGGTTGGGTGTAGGGAGAAAAAGGCATTGAGGTCTAGCAGGTCACTGGTATTCTTAGAAACTGTGTCTCACCTGATCACTGCCTTTGATTTAGATCGTGATGACCTAAACTCTGCTTTCTAATGCTGCAGAGGTGCCTACTTACCAGACTGAGTGATGGAGGTAGTGCCATTCTTAGGAAGAATTTTGAAATTTGTTGAATATTTCTCCACAAACCATAGGAGGAAGAATGAACTCTTCCAAGATTTAAACAAATTTTAAATTCCAGAATATGAATAACATAGTACTTTATCTTTCACTGACATTTAAAAAAGTTTTTTTGTATTAATTTTTAGAGAGGAAAAGAACATTGATGGGAGAGCCGACCATCAGTCGGCTGCCTTCTGCATGCCCCCCCTACAGGGGATCAAGCTCGAAACCCCTGGCATGTGCCCTGACCCAACAGGAATCCAACCTGCCACCTGTCCGTGCACAGGATATCACCCAACCCACTGAGCCACATGGGCCAGGGCATTGTCACCGACATTCTACTGCCACTTGGCTGTGAACGAAGGCCGAGGCTGTCCCAGGCCTGCTTGCCTTCTGTGCTTATTGGGAGCAGGAGCCGTGTCTTACTCATCTCTGCATGTGGCGCGGATGGCATCACTATCCCACTGACAGATTCTGAATGGTTTTTGAGTGAATGAACAAGTAAAAGAAATAGTGCTTATTTGAAAAGTTGACTAGTGGTACATAATTTTTTTTAAACACAGAATTGTATGTATTTTTCTAAAACATCTTCATTATATTGCCCGGCCGGCATGGCTCAGGGGTTGAGCATCAACCTATGAACCAGGAGGTCACCAGTTCGATTCCCGGTCAGGGCACCTTCCTGGGCTGCAGGCTCCATCCCCAGTGTGGGGCGTGCAGGAGGAGCTGATCGATGATTCTTTCTCATCATTGATGTTTCTTGCTCTCCTCCCTTCCTCTCTGAAATCAATAAAAATATATTTTTAAAAAATAAAAATAACATAAAATGTCTTCATTATATTTTATATGTAAATGTTATCTTTAATAATTATTTTGGGTTCACTTATGTTTAGTGGAAAAAATATTCCTATTGCTTCATCACTTACAAATATAACCAGCTATTAAAGAATTAAAATTTTGCATTAAAATATAAATTATCAAATTTTAAGATACTTATGAATGAAGTAGAATTTACAAATAAAGGTATGTTGAGAAACTCTCAAATAACTGGTTGCCCTAGAGTTAGAGATAGGAGTAATAAAGAAATTCTATACATTTATTGTTTATATAATTAGATTTCACTTAGGATGTGACATTAGTTTAATTGCGTTCTTTAACATTTTTTATTTTAAATTACAGTTGCTGTACAATATTATATTAGTTTCAGGTATACAACTGTGTGATTAGACATTTATATAACTTACAAAGTGATCACCCCGCCAAATCTGGTTCCCATCTGACACCATAGAGTTATCACAGTATTATTAACTATGTTCTCTGTGCTGTAGTTTAGGTCCCTGTGACTGCTTGTTTTTTTGGGCGGGATGACATTGGTTAATAAAATTATGTAGGTTGCAGGGATACAATTCTGTAATATATCATCTGTATATTGTGTGCTCACCATCTCAAGTCAAATCTCCTTCCATCACCATTTATCCACCTGTTAGTCTCTCCTATCTTCCCCCACCCCCTTTACCAGACTGTTGTCTGTCTGTGGGGTTGTGTATTTGTTTGTTTACTTGCGCGTTTTTTGTCTTTTGTTGTTTTTTTTGCTTAATCCCTTCACCTTTTTCACTCAGCGCGCCTCCCCTATGACAGCAGTCAGTCCTTTCTCGTTATCTATGGGTCTGTTTCTGTTTTGCTTTGTTTTTGTTTCTTAGATTCCACATATAAGTGAAATTCTATAGTATTTGTCTTTCTCTGACTAGCTTATTTCTCTTAGCATAATACTCTCCAGGTCCATCAACACTGTCAGAAAGGGTAAGATTCCCTTTTTTTATGGCCAAGTAGTATTCCATTGTGTAAATGTACCACCCATGACTGTTCTGGCACTGCCAACTTGTACTTCTCAGTTCCGTCACTTTTTCCCCACATTCCCTCAACCCTCTCCTGTCTGGCAACCATCAAAATGTTCTTTGTATCTATGAGTCTGTTTCTGTTCTACTTGTTCATTTCTTTTGTTTTTGTTTTTTTTAGATGCCACATATCAGTGAACTCATCTGGCATTTGTCTTTCTCTGACTTAGTTCAATCAGTACTATACTCTGTTGGTCCAGCTATATTGTTGCAGATGGCAAGATTCATTCTTTTTCATGCCCGAGTCATATTCCATTGTATATATGCACCACTTCTTTACCCATCCATCTATTGATGGGCACTGAAGTCCCTATTGTAAATAATGCTGCAGTGAACATATGGATGGACATGTCTTTTCAATTGAGTGTTTTGGTTTCTTCGGATAAATACCCAAAAGTAGAATTGCTGGATCCTTTGTCTCCTGTTATAGCCTTTGTTTTAAAGTCTATTTTGTCTGGTATAAGTACTGCTACCCCAGCATTTGTTTGTTTGTTTGTTTCCATTTTCATGAAATATTTTTTCCCCATCCTTAACCCAGGACCCTTCAGACCTCAGGCCAACGTTTTACCCATCTTTACCCACCGAGCCAAACCAGTTAGGGCGCCACCATATGTCTTTGGAGCATTTAAGCCATTTGCACTTAAAGTAATTGTTAATAGGTATGTAGTTATTGCCATATTATTATTCACATTTTTAAATCCCCCCCCCCCCCCCCGGGTTTTTTTTAAAGAAATCCCCTTAACAATTTCCGGAAAGGTGGTTTGGGGGGGGAGAACTTCTTTAAATTTTTCCTGTCTGGGAAGTTCTTTATCTGTCTTCGATTTTAGAATTGGTAGCTTTACTAGGCAGAGTAATCTTGGTTGTAGGTCCTTGCTTTTCTTCACTTTGAATATTTCTTGGGATTCCCTTCTGGCCTGAAATGTTTCTTTAGAGAAATCAACTGGCAGTCTTATGGGAGCTCCCTTGCAGGTAACTAACTGCTTTTCTCTTGCTGTTTTTAAGATTCTCTCTTTGTCTTTAACCTTTGGCATTTTAATTTTGATGTGTCTTGGTTTGGGGTCTCTTTCAGTTTATCTTATTTGGTACTCTGCACTTCCTGGACTTCTGTGTGTCTTTCCTTCACTGAGTTAGGGAAGTTTTCTGTCATTTTTTCCAAATACATTTTCATTCACTTGCTCTCTCTTCTTCTTCTAGTACCTCTGTGATGCCAATGTTGGTATACTTGATGTTGACCCAGAGGTCCCTTAAACTATCCTCATTTTTAAAAAAATTGATTTTAGAGAGATATAGATAGAGAGGGGGAGAGAGAAACATTGATTTTGTTATTCCACTTATTTTTTTAATATATATTTTTATTGATTTTAGAGAGAGACACTGATCTGAGAGAGAAACATCGATTGGTTGTTTTTCACATGCAACCCAACCAGGAATCCAATGTGCAACCCAGATATGTCCTGACCTTTCGGTGCATGGGATGACACCCAACCAACTGATCCACACTGGCCAGGGCTGTTGTTCCACTTCCTTAAGCATTCATTGGTTGATTCTTGTATGTACCCTGGCTGGGGATCAAATCTACAACCTTGGGTATTGGGACAATGGTCTCACCAACTGAGCTACCCGAGTATGGTAAACGATCCTCATTTGGGGGATTTTTTTCTTTTGGCTGTTCTGATTGGTTGTTTTCTGCTTGCTTGTATTCCAGATGTTGATTTGACCCTCTGCTTCATCTGCTCCACTGTGGATTCCCTGTAGATTATTCATTTCAGTCACTGTATTTTTCATTCCTGACTGGTTCTATTTTATGTTTTCTATCTCTTTGTTGAAGTTCTAAGTTTCTCTACTTTTCCCCTAAGTTCATGGAGCATCCTTATAACCAGTGTTTTGGACTTTGCATCTGGTAGATTGCTTGTCTCTATTTTGTTTAGTTCTTTTTCTGGAGTTTTGTTCTGTTCTTTCATGTGGGACATGCTTCTTTGTCTCCACTTTTTGGCAGCCTCCCTGTGCTTGTTTCTCTGTATTAGGGAGAACTGCTATGTATTCCAGTCTTGGTAGAGTGGCTTTATGTAGTAGGTGATCTGCAGGGCCCAGTGGCACAGCCTCCCAGGTCACCTGAGCGGGTTGCTCCAGGTGTACCCTGTGTAGTTGCAACTCCTGTTGTAGTTGAGCCTTTATAGCTGTTGGCTCATCAGTGGGAGGGATTTACCCCCAGGCTGATCGGCTGCAGGGACTGGCTGCCGCCACTTTAGAGGGTCAGCTGTGCAGGGGTCACTCCATGGAGCAGGACTCACGTTAGTGGGTTCAAATATCTGCTGAGTCCTCCCCTGGAGGGTGTCACTCGTGGGGGTGGTTAGGTGGTGCTTTGACAGGGTCTGAAGCTGTCCACTGGGTGTGCTGGCTCTGGGGCCTGCTGGGAGGTGCAGGCCAAGGTCAGCTGCTGCCTGTGCCTTGCCAAGGGCACTTGGCATGAGCTACTTGTGCTGGGCTTGGAGGTGCCTGGGAGAGGCCCAGCTTCGAACCAAGACGGATGGCTGCTAGTGGCGAGCCTGGGGCCACTTAGCCAAAGAGGTATGGGACATGCTGAAGACAGATGTGGTTTGCATGAGAGATTTTTAGGAAAGTTGGCAGCGTAAGTCAAGATAGGCCGGTTCTATGGCAAAGCCACTGGAGGGGGCTTGGGTGGGCCTGCAGGTTGGGGGTGGGGAGGACTGGGTCTTAGGGAATCACCAGGGCTGGGCAAATAGTGAGCCAGGTTCATGAAGACTTAGATATTGCACTGCCTGTTGGCTCTATGGTGGGGAGGGCTCAGAAAGGAACAGTGGCCTCTGCCAGCACTTCTGTCTGGGAAAAAGCTGCCCCTTTAAACCTCACCCTAATGCCAGACAATTTAGTTCCTCCCTGTATGTCCCTGATCCTTTCAAGTTGCTGCCCCAGTGCTGGAACTCAGAGGGAGTGAATCCAAATAAGTCCGTGCATGGATCCTTTAAGAGGAACTGCCTGGGACTCCAGCAGCCTGAGTCTCCCTCAGCCTCAATCCCTGCTGGTTTTTACTGCCAAAATTTACCGGGACTTCAATTCTCAGCACTGGAACCCTGGCTCTTTGGATTTAAAAAAATTGATTGATTGATTGATTTGAGAGAGAGAGAGAGAGAGAAGCATTGACTTGTTGTTCCACTTATTTATGCAATTATTGGTTGATTGTTGTGTGTGTTCTGACTATGGATCTGATCCACAACCTTAGTGTTTTGGAATGATGCTCTAACAGTTAGAGTCTAACCAATTGAGCTACCTAGCCAAGGCATCCCTTCTGATTTTTAACTGTCACACATGGGAACTAGCCCATTGTGCCTCTCCACCTCCCTACCAGTCTCAATGTGGCTTCTTTATGTCCTAGTTGTAGGACTTCAGTTTAGCCAGATTTCAGGAGGTTCTGAAAGATGATTGTTCTGTTGTTTAGTTGTGATTTTGATGTGGTCGTGGAGGTTTGGAGTACCATGTCTACCTGCGCCGCCATCTGGACTGGGTGCTCCTCCATTGCATCTTAATCTCTGGAAGCTGGATACGATTTAACGGCGTTTTACAGTGCTCCGCTTGACAAGGAGGTGGCAAAGTGTTAGAATCTGGGAGATCTAGGCTCCAGGGCCATCATTGTGTAGAAGAAAGAGGTTGAATGACTTTTGAAAAAAAAAATGTTTATTGTTTAAAGTATTACATATGTCTCTTTTCCCCCCCAGCCGTTCCTACCCCTCAACATATGCCCTCACCCGCCCCCCCCCCCCCCAGTATCTGTGTCCATTGGTTATGCTCATTTGATGCATACAAGTCCTTTGGTTGATCTCTCCCCCTTACCCCCGCCCTCCCCTACCTTCCCTCTGAGGTTTAATGGTCTGATTGATGCTTCTGTGTCTCTGGATCTGTTTTTGTTTATCAGTTTATGTTGTTCATATATTCCACAAATGAGTGAGATCATGTGATACTTATCTTTCTCTGACTGGCTTATTTCACTTGGCATAATACTCTCCAGGTCCATCCATACTGTTGCAAATGGTAAAAGTTCCCTTTTTTACAGCAGCGTAGTATTCCATTGTGTAGATGTGCCACAGTTTTCTAACCCACTCATCTGCTGATGGGCACTGAGGCTGTTTCCAAATCTTAGCTATGGTGAATTGTGCTGCTATGAACATAGGGGTGCATATGTCCTTCCTGATTGGTGTTTCTGAGGTTGGATGGCTCTTGCTTATGCTCTCTTGTGGAATGCTATGCTCATCAGAGGAAGCAGTGTTAGAAGGGAATGTGTGTGATCAGTGGCTGTTCGGGCCCAGTTCTTAGGAAGGTTTAGTTATGTGCAGCATGGGTCTCTCCTGCACCCTGCCTCCTCAGGGTGCCCAGGGCCATGCTGTTTGCCACAGAACCAAACATGGATTTAATTGGGGTTCTTTCTGTTGCTGTTTTTTGTAGATATTTTTGTAGCTATTTTGCAGTCGTCTTTAATTTCTAGGAAAGTCTAAATCCTCTGGAATCCAGAACTGTTGCCTTGTTACTAAGTCTTTCCGGAACCCAGCGTTTAAAGTGGGTGATGGGATCAAGAGGAGAGCGGGGAAGGCCTCAGCTTCAGCACCTCTTGCAGCCATGCGTTCCCAGCGCTGTCTCGCTTTGGCTTCCCTTAACAGTTTTCAGGGCTCTTATATCCGACATTGGGAGTTCTGGGTTAGGAGAGAGGGAGAGGGTTCTTCAGCTCTGTGAGGCTTTTGAATGTGGCTAACCCATCTGGGTTATGTGAGCAAGAGGTACTTATTATTTTAAGCATGTTTCAATAAGTCAACTGGTAATGTTTAAAGTGAAAAGAAAGTTCTTGGGTGGAAATACCGTCTTTTTGGACTGCCTACTCTTTCCTTATTTAATTACACGACCATAGGGAACGAGTTACTGGTTTGCCATTTGGGAAAGTAGAGCACTTGCAAAGTTTAAACGTTGGCAGCGTCAGTTCCGTTCCTGCTGGGCAGCTCGGTAATACTCCGCCTTGGAGCACATTGCAATTAGGATCAGAGTTACGTTACATTTAGTGAAAGTGAACTATAGAAAGTGTACTCACTGTGGTTGCTGATAATAAACGTAGCAATATGGATCTCTTATATTTCCTTTATAGATTACAAATTTTTTCTTTAAATTCTCACCTAGGGATAGGTTTTCATTGACTTTAGAGAGAGAGGGAGAGAGAGGAACATTGATGTGAGAGAGAAAACATCCACCAGTTGTCTCCCACATGTGCCCAACCGGGGATCAAACCCGCAACTGTTTGGTGTACGGGACCACAGTCGTCTTTTATTGCCTCGCCTGTTGGCTATCGTGAATGTAGTTGATAGGACTGTTTCTCATGGCAGCACTTGGAGCATGAAATTCATGCACTTAGCACTGCAGTCCCCTGGTAAGTGTTGGGAAGTCCGCAGATGTCTTCGAAATGCACACATTAGCAGGCTCTTCCATGAGGATAGGATAATGCGGGAGAAGAATGAACGAAAGCAGAAATTTTAAGGGTCTGAAAATGAGCATCATCTTACTTTAACAGTAGCTGAAAGAATAGCAAGTTTTGTACTGCAGCTGGTTTATTTGATTCTTTTAAATATTTATAGTTTTAAATTATAACTATTATGGTAGGAAGTCCATTGTACCTGATCTTAGGCAAGTCATTTGGTCCCTCAAAACTTCAGTAATTAGGACTACATAAATTACGTAACTTACCTAATTCATTTTATTTACTCGGACAGCACTCCAATAATGAAATTAAGATATGGAAGTAGTGAGTGGCGTGACTAATATCACTGAACCTGCGTGTGCTAGAGCTGAGACCGCAGATAGGTCTTCACTCTCAGGGTGTCACGTGGGACTGCCCCCGGAAAATTCTAACATACTGCCGTTTTTGTGTTGTGTGTGTGTGTTTTTACTGCATCTGAGGCAGTTTATCATGGCCTATTTTATTTGTCTGCTTTTTTCTCAAAGTACATGTTAGAATTACTATTTTAATGTTTTTTTAAAAAAATATATTTTTATTGCCCTAGCCGGTTTGGCTCAGTGAATGGAGCATCGGCCTGCGGACTGAAGGGTCCCAGGTTCGATTCCGGTCAAGGGCATGTGCCTGGGTTGCAGGCACATCCCCAGTGGGAGGTGTGCAGGGGGCAGCTGATGTTTCTCTCTCATCGATGTTTCTAACTCTCTATCCCTCTCCCTCTCTAAAAAAAATCAATAAAATATATATTTTTAAAAAAATGTTTTTATTAATTTCAGGGAGGAAGGAAGAGGGAGAGAGAGTTAGAAACATCACTGATAAGAGAAAATCATTGATTGGCTGCCTCCCGAACGCTCCCCACTGGGGATTGAGCCCACAACCTGGGCACACGCCCTCGACTGGAATCGAACCTGGGACCCTTGAGTCTGCAGGTTGATGCTCTATCCACTGAGCAAAACCGGCTAGGACTTAAATGTCTTTTTTAAAAGTACTTTTTTAAAAATATATTTTTATTGATTTTTTTTTTAGAGGGAGAGGAGAGAGAAACATTGATGTGAGAGATTGAAACATTGATTGACTGCCTCCTGCATACCCGATACCCGGAATAAAGCCTGTAACCCTGGCATGTGCCCTGACAAGGAATCGAACCGGCAACCTTTCAGGGCATGAGATGATGCCCAACCAACTGAGCCACACTGGGCGGAGGCCCAAAAGTACATTTTAAAAATTAACAATATGGGGCTTCCATAATTGTGAAAATATTTTTGGATTATTTAATTGTTTTTTGAGTTTGGACTTTTTTTTAAAAATAATGTTGTATCTTACAAGGGTAACTCTTAAAATCATTCAAGAAATGCATTTGGGATGAAGCCCCATATGTCCTAGATTGCCCTAACTTGTTTTAAGATGAAGACAGAGGGTTTTTTCTTATTCACAAATGATGTCCAAATAGAGTTTACTTTAAATTTTATTTAATGATTAAAGAAGAGATTGTGTAAAAAGTACTTTAGCATGCCTTAAATTTAGGTTTAATTCTTAGAATTATAATACAGTGGGGCCTTGACTTACGAGTTTAATTCGTTCGTGACGGAGCTCGTAACTCAAATTACTCTTATGTCAAATCGACAGTGAACGAGTGAGACACGTGATGCTGGGCTGATGTTGTGGCGTTCACTGTGACGTTCGCTGCGCCAACTAGCGGTGGGGTATCTGAAGCTGGCTCGTAACCCGAATTTTAGCTTGCAACTCAAAGCAAAAAATCGGCCGAGAGACGGCTTGTATCTCGAAAAACTCGTTAGTTGGGACACTCGTAAGTTAAGGCCCCACTGTACTGTACAAAGAAATCTCTTTGAAGAGGATAATTATCGTTTTTTCTTAAATACTTCAAGAATTTTAACAGTCTAAGAGCAGAACCTTTTTAGATTCTAATGTGAATGATCTCTCTGTTGCATTTTATCTCAAGTCTTGACCCCAAACATTTGCTCTTTAAAAGCATTTAAATTTAAGAACTGAACCTGCTAATTTGTCCAAAAGGTTGCGTGTATCTTTTCATCTGTTCCTGGTTAATCAGCGGTAAACGGACTAGCACCTGACTCAGGCTTTAAGCTCCCTGGGCAACAGCGTCAGAAAATCCACAGGTGTTGTCCACATCCACGTGGTCTTCACTCCTGAGAGGAAAGTTTGGGGCTTTCATTGTTGGAACTTAGTTTGGGGCTTATCAGTAGACATTGGAGGTTCAAGAATATCTGCCTTTCATTCCTTATTTTGTTCTTGTTTTGTGTGGATTTTGTTTCTGGAATTTGAAATTCTTTCGCATCTCTCTCTAGAAGGAGCTCTTACTCTCGGACTCAGTGAATTTCTATTCATCAGTTTGTCTAAATAGACCATCCTTTGTGAGAACTTGCTCAAAATAGGTTCAATCCTTGGTATTTATTTTTTAAAGGGCAGGTTAAAAATGAGAAGTAAGGACAAGTTTTTGCCCCAAGTAGAACTGAAAGTAAGATGCTTTCCTGCCTTCTTTTTGAGTGAATTTCACCGCCCTGTGGTCAATTCATGATCGCTCTCATAGATGCTGCTGCCCACCATTACGTCTCTCATCACAGGACATTTTAAAATGATGCTACAAAATGCATGTTGAGAATCATTGGATCTCAAATGAACAGAAATCACATCTAGATGTCTGTTCCTGAGTTAAGGAACTGACGATCATGGCCACTTCAGTCTCTATTAATATTGAGTAAACCAGAGATTATGATATTGTTTATGTTACTCTTTATATGTTTGTAGATTTAACTACCTGTTGAAGAGATTTGTTTTATTGACTTTGTGCTGATTTGATGACTCGAATTAAAGTCGATCTTTAATTGCTTTGGGCTGCATCTCTAGATTGAAATGTAGGATTGTCTCTTGGGTCCTGGGCATCAGAGATGCTGTGTCCATGCATTGCTCAGTGACACGCAGCTCCCACTGGTCTGTGATGAAGCTGTAATGCCTGGGTCCATTCATTTCAACAACAGTTATTTTAAATATCCATGTGAATGATGATGATTAATATATAAAAGCTAATTTTCAAAATTATCTTTGTCTCCTCTGGGCATTTCTTTAGGGTTTGTTCATGTTCATGTTTTGGTTTCTGACTTTAAAATGATTTTCCTTTGTTGTAGGATGAGCAGTTCTTAGGTTTTGGCTCAGATGAAGAAGTCAGAGTACGAAGTCCCACCAGGTCTCCTTCAGGTACGGCTGAGCATGCGCATGGCGCCTTTACGTTTTGTTTGTGAAGAGACTGTGGCTTCCCCTTTCCTTCTTTGCATGGAAAGGATGGTCTTAAATACGAGGGGTTTTGGGGTACACCCTTCCTTTTCCCTCACACTAAGTAACACAAGGCTTATGGAACAGACCTCTTTCTGGGACTTCTCCACCAGGCGTCTCTGGGAACCCACGAGGCCTGGGAGGTCGCTTTCCATGGCGTGAGGGAACCTGGTACAGCACCTCAGATTTATATATTTGGAATGATATGGTAGTATACAGGGTAGGTTTACAGTTGTGAGTACATGAAACAGTTTATTCTTATATTATTCTTTGGTAATAATTATATTATTTTCCATATGAACACTGTAAACCTACTTTTGCCCCACCCTATCTATGACTTTGGGAATAACTTGGCCATTGTTTTTTACAGATGAAGTTTGGTCTATTATTGTCAAAGAACTAACAACAAAATATTAGCACTGTGTGAATGTGAATGTTTTGCCTGATTCTTGAAAGGCTGTATTAAAATAAAACAAAAATGATATGGTATATCTCCAATATTTTTGTCATTGTTTTCACCAAGAAAATATCTAGACTGTCTTCAGGTTCTAGACTTACAGTAGTTTTCTGATAGACAGTTATTAGTGGAAATAACATTTAATGCCTTGCAGAATGCCATTCTAATAGGAGACGGCTATAGATCTTTTTTTTTAATCCTCACCTGAGGATATTTTTTCCATTGCTTTTTAGAGAGGGAGGGAAGGAGGAAGGAGAAGGAGAGAGAGAGAAACATCAATGTGAGAGAGACACATCATTACTGGTTGCCTCCCGCATGTGGGGAGCAAACCCACAACCGAGGTGTATGCCCTTGACCGGGAAGCGAACCCTTGACCCTTTGGTGTGCAGAGCAACATCAGGCAGGGTGGCTATCGATCTTTTGCTGGAGAAAACATTCCCTGTCTGTCTCTGCTGCTATTCTGAATTCTTGCATGATTCTCTGACTTCATGTGGATAGACAATGGGCGGTGTTTTTGCTCTTTGACATTGACTCAGTTTGTGAGGTTTGTTAGCAGTTGGGTTACTTAAGAGTCATGTGCTCTACAGTAATCTGATTCAGACACATAAGTGGACAATTTTTCCTTTCCCAGGTGGGGGTGGTGTTGCTATTATAGTTGGGGGGATCAGCCAGTAAGAACCCAGTGTCTGTGCCATTCAGACAGTGGCATTGTTCTCATTAATATGTGGTGAAATCTTAAACCTTCATATCATAAAGTGATTTTTTATTTTATTTTAAAAAATACTTTTATTGATTTTAGAAGAGGGGAGAGGCAGAGAGCTAGAAACATCAATGGTGAGAAAGAATCATTGATTGGCTGCCTTCTGCATGCCCCCTGCTGGGGTTCAAGCCTGCAACCCAGGCATGTGCCCTTGAATTGAACCCGGGACCCTTTAGTCCGCAGGCCGACTAGGGGTCATAAAGTGATTTTACAGATCATGTGGCCTAGCCCTTCATTAGTAAATGACAAAGTGAGGCCCAGAAGATACGTGAGCAGTTATTGCAGGTGGTTTGTGAGTTCTGTGAATGTGGGTGTGGGAGCTGGCGGCGGAGCAAGGCTCTGCCTTTTCTACTTCACCAAAAGCTTCTTTTAAAAGTTGGGTAGAAGAGGCTTCAGAGTTAACCCAGACCTGTGGTGGCCAGGTTCAAGTCCAGCAGGTGGATCAGGAATCTGGGGAGGTCCTTCTCTGGTAGGAGTTCACTTTTTAATAGTTTCCTTGGAAGTGTTCTTGGCGACCGATGTGCTTGGAATGTTGTCTTGGTTGTTTAAAACCATATGGATATTCTTCATTCTTGTTGTCATTGGTATGTATATTGAGAATGGATTTGTGAATCCTGCATCTATTAAGGGAAACCTCTCTATTTCAAAAGCTCAACAGTAAGCTCTTTGTTGATTTCTGTTCTGATAGAAAGTTGGTTCCATGGTCTAAAACGTTCATCACCATGGCATACATCTCTTTGGGTGCCTATTAGGAGAGGTGTTAGTCTCAGAAGAATGTTGAGTCATATAAAACATTAAAAATTCATGTGGGAAGAGAAGATATGATAGACTAGGGAACTCAAGACATTTAGAAAATACAGGTTTATACAAAGAATTTTAGGAAAAGAATTTTGTTTTCTTGAGTCTCTTGATAAATAGCAGATTGAGCTGATTTATAAATTGGCAAATTCCTTTTATTTAGAAGAAATCTGATTCAATAAATTGTTAATTTGCTCTTAAATCAATTAAGGTTAAATTTTTTTTTTTTTTTTTTGTAATTTGAGACTAATTAGTTCAAGAACATGTATGTGGGGGATTCATTAATGGGCACATCACCAGGTCACTTCTATGAGTAGTTTACATGCTGCTGAGTTCAGTGAGCATTCTCTGTTTACTATGGCAAAACCAACTGACAATGCAGCTGGATCTTCCCGGGGCCTTTTCCTGTAGAAGTTGGTGTGCCACTGATAGAAGAGCACTCTGTCCAAATTTATTAAAGCCATAGTTCTGCATTGAAAAGATGAGTTGCTATGAACATGTTCTCAAGTATTAATCTTGATGGTGAAGATATGGAAAAAGGTAGCACAGATTTCTTTTTAACCATTTTTTGTATTCAGAATTTAAACCTTGCTTACCTAAAGTAGTAAAATCAGTTTTGGGTGTTATAAATTGCTCAGTTGAAAACCTTTTATTATGTTAGGGTTTTTTTAAATCAAAAAAGTACTTAATGTTCTTTTAAGTGGAATGTCATTTAGCTGATTTTTTGAAGCAAGTTTTGGGGGGAAAGAGACTAAGCACAATTAAAATGTGATATTGACTCATTAGGCGCAACTAGAGTTCGGTACCAGGCGGCTTGTGCTAAATTATATTCAGCGTCCTGAGCCTGAACGGCAACGCTAAACCGCTCTCCATTGTCTGATTCCCACACGCAGCTAAGAGTAGCCCTCGGAAACCCCGCGGCCGGCCTCGCAGCGGCTCCGACCGGACCCCGCTCCTCCCAGACCCGCCCGCGTTCCCCCCGCTCAGTAAACCAGAGACCAGACCTGGGGATAAGATCAAGAAGAAAGACTCTAAAAGCTTAGAAAAGAAGCGAGGAAGACCTCCCACCTTCCCTGGAGTAAAAATCAAAATCACGCATGGAAAGGACATTGCCGAATTACCGAAGGGCAGCAAAGACGACAGCCTGAAAAAGCTCAAACGGACCCCGTCCGCCACGTTTCAGCAAGCCACCAAGATCAAAAAGTTAAGAGCGGGCAAGCTCTCCCCCCTCAAGTCCAAGTTTAAGGCCGGGAAGCTGCAGATCGGAAGGAAGGGGGTGCAGATCGTCCGGCGGCGCGGGAGGCCGCCCTCCGCCGAGAGGGTCAAGGCCCCGGCCGGCCTCCTCCTCAACTCGCACCTGGACAAGCCCCAGAAGGTGCGCAGGGACGCGGACGCGGCCCCGGCCCTCGCCAAGGAAGACAAGGCGGTGGTCAGACAGAGCCCGCGGCGGGTGAAGCCCGTCAGGATCATCCCTTCCTCCAAAAGGACGGACGCCACCATCGCCAAGCAGCTCCTGCAGCGGGCGAAGAAGGGGGCGCAGAAGAAGATCGAGAAGGAGGCGGCCCAGCTGCAGGGCCGGAAGGTGAAGACGCAGGTCAAGAACATCCGGCAGTTCATCATGCCCGTGGTCAGCGCCATCTCCTCGCGGATCATCAAAACCCCCCGCCGCTTCATCGAGGACGAGGACTACGACCCGCCCATCAAGATCGCGCGCCTGGAGCCCGCGCCCAGCAGCCGCTTCGGCGCCGCCTCCTGCGGGTCCTCCGAGAAGTCGAGCGCCGCCTCGCAGCACTCCTCGCAGCTGTCCTCCGACTCGTCGCGCTCCAGCAGCCCCAGCGTGGACACCTCCACCGACTCCCAGGCCTCCGAGGAGATCCAGGGGCTCCCCGAGGAGCAGAGCGACGCCCCCGAAGCGCACGCCCCGCTGCCCGTTGCCCAGTCCCCGGAAAGCGACCGGAACGACCGGAGAGGCAGGAGGTACTCGTCCGAGAGGAGTTTTGGGTCGAGGACGACGACGAAGAAGCTGTCCGCGCTGCCCAGCGCGCCCCCGCCGCCGGCCTCCGCCTCGCCGCCCCCGCCGCTGCTGTCGCCGCCGCCGCCCCTGCAGCCGGCCGCCGGCCTCTCGGACCCCACGCCCTGGCTGCTGCCCCCCACCATCCCGCTGGCGTCGCCCTTCCTGCCCGCGCCCGCCGCGCCCATGCCGGGCAAGCGCAAGTCCATCCTGCGGGAGCCCACGTTCCGCTGGACGTCGCTGAAGCACTCGCGCGCCGAGCCGCAGTTCTTCTCCTCCGCCAAGTACGCCAAGGAGGGGCTCATCCGCAAGCCCGTCTTCGACAACTTCCGGCCGCCGCCGCTCACGCCCGAGGACGTGGGCTTCGCCTCGGGCTTCGCGGCGCCGGGCGCGGCCGCGCGGCTCTTCTCGCCGCTGCACGCGGGGCCCCGGTTCGACGTGCACAAGAGGAGCCCGCTGCTGCGGGCGCCGCGCTTCACGCCCAG
Source organism: Myotis lucifugus (assembly GCF_000147115.1). Lineage (NCBI taxonomy): Eukaryota > Metazoa > Chordata > Mammalia > Chiroptera > Vespertilionidae > Myotis > Myotis lucifugus. The sequence continues at coordinate 179,065 of NW_005871609.1, read as the reverse complement.
CGAGGCGCACTCCCGCATCTTCGAGTCCGTCACCCTGCCCGGCGGCCGGGCCCCCGCGGCCGCGCCCGGCGCGTCCAGCCGCAAGAGGAAGAGGAGGGTGTTCAGCCCGCTGCGCGCCGAGCCCCGGTCGCCCTCGCACTCCATGAGGACGCGCAGCGGCCGGCTGAGCGCCGCCGAGCTGTCGCCGCTCACGCCGCCGCCCTCCGTGGCCTCCTCCCTGAGCCTCTCCGTGAGCCCTCACGCCGCCAGTGCCTTAAACCCCGCCTTCACCTTCCCCGCGCACCCGCTGGCCCCCGGGGAGGCCGCCGAGAAGACCCCGAGGCCGCGGAAGCCGCCCGGCGCCCCCGCGGAGCCCTTCGCCGCCGGCAGCCCGACGACGCCGCTCTTCCCCTGGTTCACCCCCGGCGCGCAGCCCGACCGGGGCCGGACCAGGGACCGGGCTCCCGAGGAGCCGGCCCGGGAGCGGGACGCCGACAAGAGCGCGGAGAAGGACAAGAGCCGAGAGCGGGACCGCGAGCGGGAGAAGGAGAACAAGCGGGAGTCCCGCAAAGAGAAGCGGAAGAAGGGGTCCGAGCCCCCGGGCAGCTCCGCCTTGTACCCCGCGGGCAGGGTTTCCAAAGAGAAGGCGGGCGCGGAGGAGGGGGCCGCGCCGTCCTCTGCCAAGAAGGTCACGGGGCGGAAGAAGTCTTCGTCCCTCGATTCTGGGCCCGAGGTGGCTGCCGTGACCCTTGGGGACTCAACCGCTGTCAAAACCAAAATACTGATCAAGAAAGGGCGAGGGAGCCTGGACAAGGCCGCCCTGGACCTCGGCCCCGCCGCCGCGCTCGAGAAGGAGAAGGCGCCCTGCCCGCCCGCGCCCCGCGCCCGGCGTGAAGCATGCCGCGTCCTCCATCGGCTCCATGCTGGCGCAGGCGGACAAGCTCCCCATGACCGACAAGAGGGTCGCCAGCCTCCTCAAAAAGGCCAAGGCCCAGCTCTGCAAGATCGAGAAGAGCAAGAGTCTGAAACAAACCGACCAGCCCAGAGCACAGGTACTCTTTTCCGTGTTGCCTGGTGACCTCCGTCGTGTCCAGCCCTGCTAGGAGCGAGCTTCAGGCTGAGGGTCCCGGTCTGTCCAGTCGCGGGAGCCAGGGAAAGGCAGGGGAAGGGGTGACATCTGCAGTGACCCCGTAAGGACAGGTGGGGTTCTGATAGGTAGACAGCGATGGGGAGAGCGTCGCAAGGAGAGGAGCAGGGGAGGTAGGGACACACTTGAGGGGCGGTGGGTAGCGAGGCTGTACAGGCAGGAGAGCGGTGAGCTGAGGCCCGCAGGTAGGTTGGGGCCACGGGACAGAGAATGCGAGTTTGTACTTAATGGATTTGGTGGATTAGAACCTGTGGCAGTTTCGAAGGTGCATTTCTGTAGTCAAGTTGTTTCACTGTTGTTTACTGTAGAAAACGGGATGGGGAGGAGTCTCATCCTCTAAGGCAGTGGTTCTCAACCTTCCTAATGCCGCGACCCTTTAATCCAGTTCCTCATGTTGTGGTGACCCCCAATTTCATTGTTACAAATTGAACATAATTAAAGCATAGTGATTAATCACAAAAACAATATGTAATTATATATGTGTTTTCCGATGGTCTCAGGCGACCCCTGTGAAAGGGTCGTTCGACCAAAGGGGTCGCGACCCACAGGTTGAGAACCGCTGCTCTAAGGGGTACGGTGCTTAGAGCAATAAATAAATACATGAATAGAGGGTGTGTGCAGAATACACCTGAGAAGCCTTTGGCCTTAGGCTGTGGGACAGAAAAGCTGTCGAATTGAGTTTACTAAGATGAAGACAAACATATTTTTACAAAGAACAGCATTGTGGGGTTTGGGGTTTTTTTTTTCTTTTTACACAGTAAACTAGGCACTGGTCGTTTCTGAGAAAGCATACCGATCTTTAGGTTCTTTTTAAAAAATTGTCATGTAGTAGATGCATATTTATGCCAACATCTCAAGTTAGGTTGCAGTGAACACAGACCTAGGTTTTTAATGTTACTCAACCTGGGGCATATTCTACGAATTCTGCCAGTTGAGAGTTCAAGCAGGGACTTCCTTTGACACCATTGTGGGTGTTTTTTGGTTAGCCTCTGAGTGACAAGAGCAGTGGCTCTTTAAGATGGGAGACATTTCCGTTTGGAGTCTTTTATACTTCATTCATAGGTTATTTCCTCCTACTTCCCTATTGATCAGGGAAATACAGGAAATTGTGGTTAGGCTGAACTTCTTGATAATATACCGGCAACTTGAATTTTGAGGGGAATATTCAAGAAGTAGTATAATTGGGAATAGGAACTTAGTTGATTTCTGTCTTTTTCCTGCCAATGTTAGGATGCAGAGGTAGTTGATTCCTGCAAATTGATATGGCTTATCAGCTGGAAATAACTAGAGTGAGTCCAGATTATAATAAGTTAGCCCAAAATACCCTGGCTTCATTTAGTTATATTGTCAACATGTGTGATTGTTTTGGCTCACCTCCTATTTAGGGTCAAGAAAGTGATTCATCAGAGACCTCTGTGCGAGGACCCCGGATTAAACACGTCTGCAGAAGAGCGGCTGTTGCCCTTGGCCGGAAACGCGCTGTGTTTCCTGATGACATGCCCACCCTGAGTGCCTTACCGTGGGAAGAACGAGAAAAGATCTTGTCTTCCATGGGGAATGATGGTAGGTCCAGATGTCAGCCTTGAAGTCCTAGCACCCAGGTGATCTGCTGCTCATCATTCTTGGGGTGCCTTGTAGGCTGGCGATAGCATCATGTATTCGTCTGGATCCTCTAAAAACAGATGGCAAGGGGTGGGGGTTCAATGAACAAGGATTCTATGAGGAACTGTCTGTGAGGCACAATGGGGAGGGAGCCAGGGAAGGCTGGGAGAGCTGTCAGTCAATGAAGGAGGGAGGGAATCTTTGGGCACAACCTTCCTAGGCGGCCATGCGGTGTAAAAAGGTTTGGCAAGACAGTCCTTGAGCAAAAGCTCACCACTAGAGGAATGTGTCCCAGGAACAGGTCTGTCTTAGCATTCCTGCCATGCTCACTGCCTGGGAGGCCTCCCGTGGTGAGGGACTCGGTGCCATGGATTTCAGGGCTCAGCAGCTGGGGCCCGGGGTCAGTCATGTGTTTGGGGGTTAGTGAGGCTCATTCTCATGGTCGCGCTATAGCTCTTAGATCAGGGGTCCTCAAACTACGGCCCGCGGACCACATGCAAATACAAATATTGTATTTGTTCCCGTTTTGTTTTTTTACTTCAAAATAAGATATGTGCAGTGTGCATAGGAATTTGTTCATAGTTTTTTTTTAAACTATAGTCCGGCCCTCCAACGGTCTGAGGGACAGTGAACTGGCCCCCTGTTTAAAAAGTTTGAGGACCCCTGTCTTAGATGATGGGTAACTGTTCATTAAAATGTAGAGGTGTAGGCAGTCCTCTGAAGCAGTCAGTTCATTTTCTTGAACTTCGGGTTAGACCAGGGGTGGGCAAACTTTTTGACTCGAGGGCCACAATGGGTTCTTAAACTGGACCGGAGGGCCGGAACAAAAGCATGGATGGAGTGTTTGTGTGAACTAATATAAATTCAAAGTAAACATCATTACATAAAAGGGTACGGTCTTTTTTTTTTTTTTTTTTTTAGTTTTATTCATTTCAAACGGGCCGGATTCGGCCCGCGGGCCGTAGTTTGCCCATGGCTGGGTTAGACTATGTTTTGTTTTCAGTATTTGGATTTCTGCTTTCTTTAAGCTACAAGTTTATAGGCATTTAATAACATTTAAATAATTGTTTAAACAGGCTTTGAGTTCTGCATATGATGCTTTTTAATGTATTCCATTTCACTTTTGGAGTCCCAATGAAAACAAAGTTTGAATGTATCTAATGATATAAATTGATTTTGAAGATCTCCACCTCTGCTCCCAAGAAGGAATCAGATCCTCCCTCAGAACTAACGATGCGTTTCTTTAACAGACAAGTCCTCAATCGCTGGCTCAGAAGATGCCGAACCTCTGGCTCCGCCCATCAAACCAATCAAACCCGTCACCAGAAACAAGGCGCCCCAGGAGCCCCCCGTGAAGAAGGGACGGCGCTCCAGGCGGTGTGGGCAGTGTCCCGGCTGCCAGGTGCCCGAGGACTGTGGTGTCTGTACTAACTGCTTGGACAAGCCCAAGTTCGGTGGCCGCAACATAAAGAAGCAATGCTGCAAGTGAGTGGGCTCTGCTCGGAGGGTCGGCCTCCCCTCCGTGAAGGGGTTTGCTTGTGCTCGATTTGTTGCAAAGATGAATCCAAAAACTGAACGTGGTTGTACTCAGTTCTTGGGTTTCAAGGTTAGCTGCACAGTTGGATTGGGCAGTGTGGCTAGGTGTGAGTTGTGCTTTATTTTTATTTTTAAAAATATATTTTTATTGATTTCAGAGAGGAAGGAAAAGGGAGAGAGCTAGAAACATCAACGATGAGAGAGAATCATTGATCGGCTGCCTACTGCACACCACACACTGGGGATCAAGCCCGCAACCTGGGCATGTGCTCTGACCGGAATGGAACCTGGGACCCTTCAGCCCGCAGACCGACGCTCTATTCACTGAGCCACACCGGCCAGGCCGAGCTGAGCTTTAAATAAGAAGCTCTCTGGGCAGGCTGACTAGTAGAATGCTCTGCAGCGCTGGGAGTGCTCTGAGCTGCTCAGTGCACTGTGCTGGCCGTTAGCCCCATTGGCTGTGGAGCGACTGAAATGTGAATGACCGAGGAACTACATTTTTTATCAAATTTTATTTTAATTAATTTACATAGCCACGTGTGCTTCGGGGCTACCATCTCAGTGCAGCTCGAGGGGCTTTCTACTTGAAAACTGACAAATTTAGGCATATTTATCAGGTTAACCAAAATTCCCTTTATCTTTATGGCTTTCGGGAAGTGTTGGTGTTATCTGCCTATGTCTCTTTGCTGTCTCTCGGGATAGTTTCACGCCTGTGGGATTTGTGATATGGACGTTGTGATGATCTTTTCTCCCTTTCTCGGTCAGTCTGTGGGTGCACTTTCACCCTCTGGGCAGTTGGTCTAAAGTGGATCAGAAGAGTTGCACAGACAGACTTTTTGGGAATTGAGCATCTCAAAGTACCTGGAATCAGGAGTAGATTTTATCAGTAGACATTTTCTGAATGAATAACGTGGAAATGACTTCTGTAAAACCGATGGGAGCAGTGCTGCGTTCCTCACTTCCAGGGAGGCAGTTTCCAGGAGACAGCAGGTAGTTCTGTGCTTTGGTTTAGTCAGTCTGGCTGTAAGCAAGAATCTTGTCTGTCTCATTCATGTAAAGGAGCGAGAATTCACAGATCAGCAAAAAGGTAAAATTATACCAAATTTTGGGGGTGAAATGGACTCAGTTACATTTTATACTTCAGATTAATTTTGAATTTCATTAAGTTGAGGGGTAGAATGTGTGTGTGTGTGTTTGTGTGTGTATGCGCATATATATATATATATATATATATATATATATATGAAAAATAATAAAAGGGTATATATATATATATATATATATCCTTCCAGACAAAGCCAGGGCTAATTAGACCAGACATCCTTCCAGACAAAGCCAGGGCTGTGAGGGAAGCCTGGGTCCCAGGTGCCAGAGGGAAGCCGGTGCTGGCAGCCAGGGGAAGGAAGACCTACTCTTGCATGAATTTAGTGCATTGGGCTTCTAGTGTGTGTGTGTGTGTGTGTGTATGTATGTGTATATATATATATATATATATATATATCAAAGCCCTGATATAGACCTATAGCATTGTGGTGGCAGAGAGGACTTGCTGGATAACTTTAGTCCATTTTGTAATCAGGTTATTCTAAATGAATATTAATCTCATAAGGTAGTGGTTCTCAACCTTCTGGCCCTTTGAATATAGTTCCTCATGTTGTGACCCAACCATAAAATTATTTTCGTTGCTACTTCATAACTGTAATGTTGCTACTGTTATGAATCATAATGTAAATATCTGATATGCAGGATGGTCTTAGGCGACCCCTGTGAAAGGGTGGTTTGACCGCCAAAGGGGTCGCGACCCACAGGTTGAGAACCGCTGTCATAAGGGAACAGACTGATTTGAGTATAAGAAATATCAACTGATTGTTTTGTACTAGCTTTTAAGAAATTTGAGTCTCATTTAAAAAATAATTTGGTATTTGCTCCTTTTAGGACATAAAGATAGGCACAGTCACTGATTGAAGGCGTCGAAGGCTCCGGTTTCATCTGTGTAATGAGCCATCCTTTTTTCAGCTCTCAGATTGGCCCCGGATAAAGATTCCCTGGTTCTTGCAGACAAATTAACACTTGTCCGAGTTGCTTCTCTTCTAAGCGCCACTCACTTTATGATCCCCTTGTTCTCCTAGGATGAGAAAGTGTCAGAATCTACAGTGGATGCCTTCCAAAGCCTATCTTCAGAAGCAAGCAAAAGGTGATGTCAAGAGCTCTTCCCCAGCATGCTTCTTGCTTTAATGCCATATAGTTGTGCACATCTAGTGTAAAGGGAAGACTGGTTTGGTTTCTTTTTAAGTACTACTATTTAAAAAATATATATATATATATATGTATAAAATTGATTTCAGAGAGAAAAGGAGAGGGAGAGAGAGACAGAAATATCAGTGATGAGAGAGAATCATTGATCGGCTGCCTCCTGCACACCCCACACTGGGGATTGAACCAAGATCTTCTGGTTCATAGGTTGGTGCTCAACCACTGAGCCACACCAGTCGGGTTAAGGACTACTCTTTCCCAGGGAGTCGAGGTTGTTGAAGCCGGGTGATGAGTACTTGGGAGTTCGTTTTACTGTCCCTTTACCTTGGAGTTTGTTTGAAATTTTCCGTTAAAAAAAAAAGCATTTTAAAAATTCATATAAAGATGACAGTTTCTTCCATTTCCTAGAGCAATGAAAGTATAGCTCTTTTACCTGACCAGCTTAACTTGCTTGAGCCTCTTCAGTGTCAACATTAGCTGCGGGAAATTGAGAATAAGATTGTTACATTCCTATACTTGTATTTTAAGTAAAATTTTTCTTGCTTATAGATAATCATGTTTTTCCCCTAGCTGTGAAAAAGAAAGAGAAAAAGTCCAAGACCAGTGAAAAGAAAGAGAGTAGTAAAGAGAACAGTGTTGTGAAGAGCGTAGTGGACGCCAATCAGAAGCCCACCCCGTCAGCACGCGAGGACCCTGTCCCCAAGAAAAGCAACAGTGAGCCTCCCCCGCGGAAGCACGTAGACGAGAAGAGCGAGGACGGGTCCGCCTCTGCTCCGGGGCCTGAACCCAAACAAGCTACCACTCCAGCCTCCAGGAAGTCCAGCAAGCAGGCCTCCCAGCCAGCGCCAGCGCCCCCCCCACCGCCACCCAGCACAGCGCCACCCAGGAAAGACGTCCCCAAGGCAGCTCCTAGCGAGCCCAAGAAGAAGCAGCCCCCACCGCCGGACTCAGGTGAGTGAGGCCGGCAGGGAGCCGCCGAGCCAGAAGGACTAGCAAAAAGCACCGATGTCTTAAACAGCATTTGGAAACCTGCAAAACCTGAAATAGATATGTTTAAATCTTCAGTGTAAGAAAATTAGCTTTTAACCATTGCATAGTAATAAAGAAATAGAAGCCAAAAAACAATTAAGTTGGAGATACTGTCTTAATTTCCTCTTCAATGCCTAGAGTTTAAGTTATTTTCTTTTTTCCAATAGCCTCTTCTTCCAGGCCAATCAGTCCTAAAGTAGTCATTGTTCTGTAACATTAACTGTGAGTGCAGTAGCCTCTGACTGCGATTTACTTTGAATTTTTTAGGTCCAGAGCAAAGCAAGCAGAAAAAAGTGGCTCCTCGCCCAAGTATTCCTGTAAAACAAAAACCAAAAGAAAAGGTGAGAGCTGTGTTTCTTTGCCATTTCTCAGGGTTATGTTCTGTTCTTTAGGAAAAGAGCCTTATTCTTGACGTAATTGAGTGGATGAAACCGCGTTTTTGCTTCTTCGCAGGTGGCAATGGAATTTAGGCTTTAGCTCATACCTTTTTTTTTGTCTCTTTCCCCTTGTTTTATTTCCTTGTGACCCTACAAGTGTATGCTATAGGCTGCTTAGTAGAATAGTGTTTTGCCCTCAACATCCTTTAGCAATATTTGTCTGTAATCACCATCCTTCCCTGTGTGCACTGTTTTTATGATGTGGATAGAGATCTTTAAGAATCTTCTGGTTCTTTCCATGCCATCACAATGGTACATATGTTTGTTCTGTCTGATGCTCTAAAGAGCATCCATGATGCCAAGAAGGGAGGCAAACGCTAGGTTTTTTGTTTTTATTTTTTTAAATATTTTTTATTGATTTCAGAGAGGAAGGGAGAGGGAGAGAGAGATAGAAACATCAATGATGAGAGAGAATCATCCTCTACGCCCCCCACTGGGGACCGAGCCCGCAACCCAGGCATGTGCCCCTGTCCAGAATCGAACCTGGGACCCTCCGTCCGCAGGCCGACGCTCTATCCACCGAGCCAAACCCGCTAGGGCCAAATGCTAGGTTTTTATTAGGCCACGCTCCAGAGTCATCGTCCGGTTTCTGCCTGTGATGATGAAGCATGATTCCATTGGCAAATTTGAAATCATCGATGATCACAGAGCTGGGAAAATTGCTGTGAACCTCATGGGCAGGTTGAACAAATGTGGAGTGATCAGCCCAAATTTGATGTATAACTGGGAGATCCAGAAAAATTGCAGAATAACCTGCTGTCCCATAAGTTTGGTTTCATTGTACTGACCACTTCAGCTGGCATCATGGACCACAGAGAAGCAAGATGAAAACACACAGGAGAGAAAATACTGGGGTTCTTTTTCTGGGAATGTAATTACATACATGCAAATAAAATGCCTTAATGAAAAAAATTTTTTGAAAAGTACTTTACTATTTCTATAGGATACTGTGTTGGAAACATTTTCCCTTTTATTGATTAGATTTGTCATTTGCATTATTTTCTATTGCAAAGTGAAGGCCAGCCCTGTCCGCCGTGGCTTACTTGATTAAGCGTGGGCCTGTGCACAGAAGGTTGCAGGCTCCATCCCTGGTGTGGGGCGTGCAGGAGGCAGCCAATCGATGTTTCACTCTCATATTGATGTTTCTCTCCCATCCTTTCTCTCTAAAAATCAATTTTAAAAAATATTTTTTAAAAAGTGAAGGCAAGTAGAGTGTGGTTTTGTTTTTTATTTGTTTTCTATCCCTGTAGGAAAAACCACCTCCCGTCAGCAAGCAGGAGAGCGCAGGCACTCTGAACATCCTCAGCGCTCTCTCCAACGGCAGCAGCTCTAAGCAGAAGGTCCCAGCAGATGGAGTCCACCGGATCAGAGTGGACTTCAAGGTAAAAGTGTTTAGTGACCACATACTATATCGAGTCGTGGACTTTATATTTTTAAAATAGTTTTTTTATGTTTCATTTACAGTTGACTTTGAATATTATGTTAGCTTCAGGTGTACGACCATGTGATTAGACATTTCTGTAACTTAGGAAGTGATCACCCTGATTAATCTAGTATCCATCTGGCACCATATAGTTATTACAGTATTATTCCTGTGTCAGTTCTGTAACTACCAATTTGTGCTTCTTAATCCCTTCACTTTTTTTACTAATCCCCCCAGTCCCCTTCTCCTCTGGCAACCATCACAATATTCTCTGCATCTATGAGTCTGTTTCTGTTTTGTTTGTTTATTTCATTCTTTAGACTCCACGTACAAGTGAAAGCATCTGGTATTTGGCTCTGTCTGACTTATTTCACTCAGCACAGTACCCTCTAGGTCCATCCATGTTGTTGTAATTGGCAAGATTTCATTCTGTTTTATGGCTGAGTCATGTTTCATTGTGTAAATTCACCACTTCTTCTTCATCCATTTGTCTGTTGATGGGCACTTAAGTTGCTTCCATACTTTGGCTATTGTAAATAATGCCACAGTGAACATATGGATGGATGTCTTTTCGATTGAGTGTTTTGGGTTTCTTCAGAAAAATACCCAGAATAGGAATTGCTGAATCCTTTGTCTCTTGTTAAAATCTTTGTTTTAAAGTCTCTTTTGTCTGGTATAAGTATTGCTACCACAGCTTTTTTTATTTGCTTCATTTTCATGAAATATCTTTTTTCATTATTTTCTCTGTGTCTTTCCATTTGACATGAGTCTCGTGTTGACAGCATATGTAAGGGTCTTGTTTTATTATCCATTCAGCTTCCCTGTGTCTTTTGATTAGAGCATTTAAACCCTTTGTATGTAAAGTAATTGTTGATAGATACATAGTTCCTGCCATTTTATTATTCAAACTTTGATCTTTTTCTTCTTTTTATTAAAGAAGACCTTTAACATTTCCTGTAATACTCATTGGTGGTGATGAATTCCTTTAGCTTTTTCTTTTCTGGAAAGCTCTTTGTCTATCCTTCAATTCTGCTTTGTTGTATAGAGTAATCTTGGTTGTGGAGTTTTTGCTTTTTATCACTTTGAATGTTTCTTATCATTCCCTTCTGACCTGCAAAGTTTCTGTTGAGAAATCAGCTGACAGTCATATGGGCGCTCTCTTGTAGGTAACTAACTGCTTTTCTCATGCTGCTTTTAAGATTCTGTCTTTGTCTTTAACCTTTGGCATGTTAATTATGATGTGTCTTGGTGTGGGCCTCCTTGGGTTAAACTAATTTGAGACTCTCTGTGCTTCTGGGACTTGTATGTCTGTTTCCTTCACTAGGTTAGGAACGTTTTCTGTCAATTTTTTCTTTTTTTATTGTTACAGTGTTACAGATGGCCCCCAATTTCTGTCATTTTTTCCAAATAGCTTTTCAATTCCTTATTCTCTCTCTTCTCCTTCTGGCATCTTTGTGATGCGAATGTTGACAACTCACTTGAAGTTGTCCTAGAGCAGTGGTTCTCAACCTTCCTAATGCCGCGACCCTTTAATACAGCTCCTCATGTTGTGGTGACCCCCAACCATAAAATTATTTTCGTTGCTACTTCATAACTGTAATTTTGCTACTGCTATGAATCGTAATGTAAATATCTGATATGCAGGATGTATTTTTTTTTAAATATAGTTTATTGATTTTTTACAGAGGGGAAGGGAGAGAGATAGAGAGTTAGAAACATCGATGAGAGAGAAACACCGATCAGCTGCCTCCTGCACATCTCCCACTGGGGATGTGCCCGCAACCCAGGTACATGCCCTTGACCAGAATCGAACCTGGGACCTTTCAGTCCGCAGGCTGACGCTCTATCCACTGAGCCAAACCGGTTTCGGCAAGGATGTATTTTTATTGTTACAAATTGAACATAATTAAAGCATAGTGATTAATCACAAAAACAATACGTAATTATATATATGTGTTTTCTGATGGTCTTAGGCGACCCCTGTGAAAGGGTCGTTCGACCCCCAAAGGGGTCGCGACCCACAGGTTGAGAACCGCTGTCCTAGCGGCTCCTTACACTATCCTCATTTGGGGGGATTTTTTTTTTCTTTTTGCTGTTCTGGTTGGGTGTTTTCTGCTTCCTTATATTCCAAATCTCTGTTTTGATGCTTTGCTTCATCTACTATTGATTTCCTATAATGTATTCTTCATTTCAGTTGGTGTATCCTACATTTCTGACTGTGGTATTTTTTTTATGTTTTCTATCTCATTCATGTTTACTATCTCTTTGTTCCTCTGCTCTTCCCCTAAGTTCATTGAGCATCCTTATAACCAGTGTTTTGAACTCTGCATCTGGTAGATTCCTGGTCTCCATTTTGTTCAGTTATTTTCCTGGAGTTTTCCGTTCTTTCACTTGGGACATGCTTCTTTGTCTCCTCAATTTGGCAGCCTCCCCGTGTGTGTTGATGAGGTAGAGCTGCTGTGTCTCCTGGTCTTGGTCGAACGGCCTAATGTGGTAGGTGTCTCGGTGGTGCGGCCTCCCTGGGCACCAGAGCAAGGCACTCTGCTGTGCCCCTGTGTGGGCTGTGTGTGCCCCTGTGGTAGCGGAACCTTGATTGCTATTGGTACATCAGTGGGAGGTCGGTGCCCCCAGGCTGATTGACTGGTAGGCTGCGGAGACCACAGCGGAGGAGCTGCTGGGCAGTCGCCGACCCCATGGAACAGGACTCCCTCCCGCGGGGCTCTGGTGCCTGCCCAGCCTACCCCTGAATGTGCTGGCGGTTGGGTGGTGCTTCCATGTGGTCTGAGGTTGTCCACTGGACGTGCTGGTGTTGGGGTCTCCTGGGAGGTGCTGACCAAGGTCAGCTGCTGCCTCTGCCCTGCCTGGAGCCATCCGGCATGAGCAACAAGATGATCTGGTGGCTGCTCCTTGTGCCCGGCGTGGAGATGCCTGGGAGAAGGCTGAGCTGTAAACTGAGTTCAGCTGCTGCTATTGCTGAGGTTGGGGCTGCTTAGCAGCAAGTACGGGGCCTGCTGAGGCCAGATGCTGCTTGCTTGGGGTTTGTGGACCCTTTGAGAGATTTTAGGAAAGTCTGCAGCATGAGCAAGGGCAGGCCGCTGGTATGGAAAAGCCCTGGAATCGTCTTGGCGTGCCTGCAAGTTGGATGGGCAAGGGTCTCGGAATCGCTGGGGCAGGCAAACTTGTTAGCCAAGTTGATGGAGAGTCAGATATGGTACCGCCTGCACCTGCAGTGGGGGACTCCGCACAGTGGAGCTCAGAGGGAAATGAGTCTGTGTGCAGGCCCTTTAAGAAGAACACCTGGGTCTCCAGCGGCCTGTGGCTCGCTCATCCACAGTCCTCGCTGGTTTTTACAGCCAGAAGTTACGGGGACTCCTCTTCCCAGCCCTGGAACCCTGGGCTGGGCACCTAGTGTGGGGCTGGGACTCCCCTGGCCGCCGAGATACCCTTCCGATTTGTAACCACCATACATGGCTGTGGGGCCAGTGTTCTTGACTCAGTCAAGATAAAGATGATACCAGAGGTGTTGAAAGCAAGGAAATGCAGCACACAGTGGGGAAATGAATAAGAACCACCATCAGCAGATAGGTTCACGTGTTGTGAGAGCTTTGGCCCCTGTTTGTGAGTGAGAAAGTACATTTACACGAGAATAGTGTCTGAGGAAATTGTTCTTTCCCGTGGGAATTATCAAAGGGTGATGATAGCTTGGATCAGTAATAACGGGAATTCAGGCCAGTGTTATTTTGCATTATAGTTAGCGTGAGTTAAACCCATAAAGAGGTGACTGTTTTAACAGTTTGTATCTGATAGTAACATTTTTTAAAGCAGCAGTTGTTTTTGAACTCATTAAAGGAAGTATGCCTGACGTTCTTGTAGCATTCGCATTTTACCGTTTTTAACCTTATTTTCAATCCAAAGCTGTGTCATTGTAAAACTTTGATAAATGGTTGTTCTCTCTCCGCAGGAGGATTGTGAAGCCGAGAACGTGTGGGAGATGGGTGGCCTGGGCATCCTGACCTCGCTCCCCATCACACCCAGGGTGGTGTGCTTCCTCTGTGCCAGCAGCGGGCATGTGGAGGTGAGGCTGCTTCTTGTGCCTGGCGTGTAATGTGGATTAGTTTTCTTTGATGAAAATATCATTACACTAGAGACCCAGAGCACGAAATTGTGCTTGGGTAGGGTCCCTAGGCCTAACCTGCGATCAGGGCCATCTTCTGCCCACTTGCCAGTCCCCAGTCCCGTCCCACCGCCGCCCACCCCAGTTCCCTGTAGTTCCCCATTCGCCCCGATTGGAGCCTGCAGGCCAGGGGTCGGGACCATGGGGTCTGCCCTCCGCCTGCTCGCCAGTCCCTCGTCCTGCCCCGCCGCCAACCACCCCGGTTCCCCATGGTTTCCCCGTTGCCATCCAGCGGTCGGAGCCTGTGGGCTGGGGGAGGGACCAAGAGGTAGTCAGTTTACTTCATGGTGACTGGTCAGTCAGTCCTTCTGGTTGTTACGCCATTATGGTCGCTGGCCTTTTATTATATAGGATTCTGTTTTATTGATAGGCAGCAGGTACTACCCCCTGTTTAACCCAGTTAATGAGCCCTGGCTGGTTTGGCTCAGTAATAGAGCGTCGGCCTGCAGACCTTATCCCGGGTTATTCTGGTCAAGGGCTTGTACCTCGGTTGTAGGCTCCTCCCTGGCCCAGGGCCCTGGCTGGGGCCCATGCAGGAGGCAACAAATCGATGTGTTTTCTATCACATCAATGTTTCTCTCTGTCTTTCCCTCTCCCACTCTCTAAAAATCAATAAAAAATTCTCGGGTGAAGATTAAAAAATAAACCAGTTAATGAAATGCTAGTATTTTTGAAGTGTTTTAGAGATTTTAGGAAGGAATCTGCTTCATAGTAGAGTAACAAAGATATTGAGTGAGAAAAGTTTACTCTTGACTGGAGGCCTGGTTTTTCTGCTAGATGCTTAAACATAGAGAAAAATAATACGGTGTTCCTCTAGAAAAGAGATGCTTTAGATGGTGATTTTATATTGAATATCCAAACCCCCTTGTCTCTAAAGAGCTCTTTAACAATTAGTAACGAAAAGGAATAACACCCGCTAAGAAATAGGCTTAAGGACAGGAGTATATAATGCATGAAATGAGAAATAAAAACTGTGGGCGGAGGCGTTGAGCCTTCTGATGGGAATGAAAGCATGATATAAAGGGGGAACTGCATGACATAAAAAGGATCCTGTGGAAATGGGCACTCTCTTTGGTGGAAAGCTAAATTAGTTACAGCCTTTCTTTTGAGGGCTGTTTGGAAGTATGTATGTACTTAATTTTAAATGGGTATACCCTCTAACCCAGCAATTGTGCTCTAGGCATTTATCTCATGAATGTAACTGGATAAATTGGCAAATATGTAAATGTATGCACACACACATCTATACTATCTATACTAATAAAAGAGTAATATGCTAATTAGACCAGGAGACCTTCCGGAGACCTTTCGGACATCCTTCCAGACAAAGCCATGGTGGCGGGGCTGAGGCAGAGGCGGTTAGGGGTGATCAGACCAGCAGGTGGAGGTGGTTAGGGGCGATCAGTCTGGCAGGCAGAATGGTTAGGGGTGATCAGGCAGGCAGGCGAGTGGTTAGGAGCCAGTGGTCCTGGATTGCAAGAGGGATGTCCGACTGCAGGATCGGGCCTAAACTGGCAGTCGGACATCCCCCAAGGGGTCTCCAATTGGAGAGGGTGCAGGCTGGGTTAAGGTAACCCCCACCCTCTGTGCACAAATTTTGTGCACTGGGCCACTAGCACATATGTAAAACAAACCTTTCTATATGTATATACATAATAAATAGAAGGGTTTCCTTCAGTATTGTTTATGCTAGGGCTGCTTTATTTTTTTTTTTAATATATATTTTATTGATTTTTTTACAGAGAGGAAGGGAGAGGGACAGAGAGTCAGAAACATCGATCAGCTGCCTCCTGCACACCCCCTACTGGGGATGTGCCCACAACCAAGGTACATGCCCTTGACCGGAATCGAACCTGGGACCCTTCAGTCCGCAGGTCGAGGCTCTATCCACTGAGCCAAACCGGTTAGGGCTAGGGCTGCCTTAGATGTCATTGAAACTAAGAACATTCAGTCTGCAAGTGCCCGGGGGCACTGTACCTCTTTTTTTACCTAATCAAATGCTTTGTATTTACACATATGCTACCCACAGGAATTACTTAAGCACTGGGACTTAAACTTCTGTGATAAAACATGTTTTTTTCAGAGTGTAGTTGCTCTAATTTAAATTGCACGGCTGCGCGCAGCAATCCCACAGAATTCCTAAAGCCGGAACTGGAGGATGGATGGTGCACGGCCTCATTGCCTCCGACAATATAGCCAGTGCCTGGCGGGGTCTCCCACCATGCACGTTGTAAAAAATGTTTATGTTGACATGATTTCAGATTTTCAGAAATGTTACAAGGGTAGTACAAAGAACCCTCATCTCCCCTTCACCTGGAGTCCCCAAATGTTAATAGTTTCCATTTACTTTCTTCTTTTCTCTTTGTGTATTTATATTTTACAAAATAAGAAATAAAATATACATCCATTTTTATATAAGTAGACATATTTTTCCTAAAAAATTGAGAGCAAGTTCCAGACATGTGCCATTTTACCTCTAAATATTATAATTACCAAAATCAGGAAATAAGGCCTGGCTGGTGTCTTACAAACCAAGAGCTCACAGTTCAATTCCTGGCCAGGGCACATGCTCGGGTTGGGGGCTCAATCCCTGGTATGGGGCGTGCAGGAGGCAGCCAATCCATGATTCTCTCTCATCATTGATGTTTCTCTCTCTCGCCCTCTTCCTTTCTCTCTGAAATCAATAAAATCAATAAAAAAATATTTTTAAAAGAGAAAGAAAATTCTGGGTCACCCTCATTGGAATTTTTAAAAATATCGATATGAAAATAATTTATTTCTAGAATTAGACACGGAAAGGATAAGTCAGAACCTAAAACTGTTTAGAATATTGTAGAAAATCTTTAACACCATCCCTATAGCTCTTTGTTTATAGCTATCTTATGTCACTTAGCACATCATATGAAGTCTTGAATTGTATTTATTTTGTTACTTTATAATTGTATTACTCCCACATTAGTTCCCTGAATCTCCTGCAATGCCCTGTATTGTGCTGTTGAAAAATATACTGATTGCTTAATGACTATATGCTGAATAAAATACAGAGAGCACTATACTCCTAACTCCCAAAGGATGTGTGTAGGATTCGGCTGCTATATCTGCATGCTATTCTATAACTTTTCTCTCCATCTTTCCCCAGTTTGTGTATTGCCAAGTCTGCTGTGAGCCCTTCCATAGGTTTTGTTTAGAGGAGAACGAGCGCCCCCTGGAGGACCAGCTGGAAAACTGGTGTTGCCGTCGCTGCAAGTTCTGTCACGTGTGTGGAAGGCAGCATCAAGCCACAAAGGTACACGGCTAAGCAATAGAACTGCCTGGAGGATTGCTCTGTCTCCATTCCTGCCTTTTCCTTTAGGATTTTGCATCTATTTTTTTCTTTTGGCTTAGTCTGTTTTGACTATTTGATTGGGTATAATCAGTTGCCTATTTTTGTGTTTTAATTTTGGGGATATTGCATAAGACGTGGCATTGGATAAAATCCCCCAAATAAGGCAAGTCTACCTGATAAGGATATTCACCACTGAGTGCCTTTGGCAGGAAATAAATTCATGGGCTTTAATGGGGAGTAATTTATGAGGAAACTTGCCTGCTAGATGGATGTGCCATACTTACTTGGAGATAAAGATGAAATGAGGTAGGCAGCGACAGGTGTTTAGTGACGGTGAGGTGACGCCCATCCTCTTGCCTTGATGTTTTTCTTACAGCAGCTGCTGGAATGTAATAAGTGCCGAAACAGCTATCACCCTGAGTGCCTAGGACCTAACTACCCCACCAAACCTACAAAGAAAAAGAAAGTCTGGGTGAGTGCGCACAGTGTGCTGTTTCAGAGAGGATCGCCATGCGACTGTGGGCTTGGGTGACTTATAATAGGCATGTCCTTGCTTGAGGATGTCAGTGTAACAATTATTTTGGCCTCGTTATTAGAAAAAGCCATCCCAGTAGAGAAGTCACCTCTAGATATTTGTGATCTTTTTTAATCAGAGGAGCTACTAAAGATAAGAAATTCTACTGCATTTCTTTCCTTCCTTTCCAGATCTGCACCAAGTGTGTGCGCTGCAAGAGCTGCGGATCTACCACCCCAGGCAAAGGCTGGGATGCACAGTGGTCCCACGACTTCTCACTGTGCCACGACTGTGCCAAACTCTTTGCTAAAGGTACCTCCCAGAAGAGTTTTGTCGGATTTTGGATGTTGTTCTTGATGTTTTGGAGGTGAACTGAACACTCAAGTGGAATAAGATATATGTCTTACACGTCTTTTCAAGGTTTCCATTTAGGCACATTTACTAAGTTTCTGGTCTTTCTTTTACACAGAGAATTATAGCAACGAGGCATGTTTTATTAGGTTATGGGAAGAATTAAGTAGTTGTAGTTTTTTTTATAAAAGTTAACTAAACACAAAGAAATTCTCTGAGCCATTATTTCCCAAAGTGAGGTGCATAGATATTTGATTGTTTCAGAAATGATTTTATGTGGTACTGAGGCAACCATTTTACTTTATTTTCTTTTATGTTTAATTAAATTGGGGTGCCATTGGTCAACATGAACATAAAGGTTTCAGGTGTGGGTTTCTGTGTTACAAGATCCGTATATAGCACTGTGTACCCACCACCCACAGTCAAATCCTCTGTCACCATATATTAGGCCCCCTTCTCCCCCTGTCCCCTTCTCTCTGGCAGCCACCACACTGCTGTTTGTGTTCACAAGTTTCAGTTTTATATCCCACATAGGAGTGAAATCAGATGGTTCTTAGCTTTTTCTGACATTTCACTTAGCATAATGTTCTCACCGTCCATCCATGCTGTTGCAAATGGCGTTATTTCATCCTTTCTGATGGCTGAGTAGTATTCCACTGTGTATATGGACCACATCTTCTTTATCCAGCCCTCTATCGCAGGGCACTTTGGTGTTTCTATGTCTTGGCCACCGTGAATAATGCTGCAATGAACATAGGGGCGCATACATCTTTGTGAATACATGATTTCGAGTTGTTCAGGTATATACCCAGGAGTGGGATGGCTGGGTCATATGGTAGCTCTATTCTTAATTTTTTGAGGAATCGCCAGACTGCTTTGCATAGTGGCTGCACCAGTCCACATTCCCACCACCAGTGAACGAGGGTTCCCTTTTCCCACAACCTCTCCAACGCTTGTTGTTGCTTGTCTTGTTAATAATGGCCACTCTAACAGGTGTGAGGTGGTATCTCATGGTAGTTTTGATTTGCATTTCCCTAATTGCTAGTGAGGTTGAACATCTTTTCATTTCTATTGGCTGTTTGTATGTCTTCTTGGGAGGGGTGTATGTTCAGGTCCTCTGCCCACTTTTTGATTGGGTTGTTTGGTGTTGAGTTTTATAAGTTCTTTATATATTTTGGAGATTAAACCTTTGTAGGAACTACTGTTTGCAAATGTCTCCCATCTGGTTGGCTGCCTCTTTGTTTTGTTGTCAGTTTCTTTTGCTTTGCAGAAGCTTTTTAGTTTGATGTAATTTCATTAATTTATTTTTGTCATTACTTCCCTTGCCTTTGGGATCAAGTTAATAAATACTCTCTATGACCAAGATCCTTAAGTTTGGTACCTATATTTTCTTCGATGTAACTTATTGTTTTGGGTCTGATATTTAGGTCTTTGATCCATTTTGAATTAATTTTTGTACATGGGGCAAATTAATCCAGTTTCATTTCTTTGCATGTGGCTTTCCAGTTTTCCCAGCACCATTTATTGAAGAGACTATCTTTACTCCATTGTGTGTTTCTGGCTCCTTTGTTGAAAATCATCTGTCCATATACATGTGGTTTTATAGCTGGGTTCTCTATTCTGTTCCATTGATCTGTGTGTCTTTCTCTGCCAATGCCATGCTGTTTTGATCATCGTAGCTCTGTAGTATAATTTGAAGTCAGTTCGTGTGATACCTCCAGCTTCATTATTTTTTCTCAGGATCGCTTTGGCTATTTGAGGTCTTTTGTGGTTCCATACGAATCTAATGATTTCTCGTTCTATTTCTTTAAAAAATGACATTGGTATTTTGATAGGGATTGCATTAAATCTGTAAATTGCTTTGGGTAATACGGCCATTTTAACTATATTGATTCTCCCAATCCATGAGCACGGGGTATTTTTCCATTTTGTTTATCTTTTTCAATAATGCTTTGTAGTTCTCAGTATATAGGTCTTTCACATTTTTTGTTAAGTTTATCCCTAGGTATTTTATTCCTTTGGTTACAATTGCAAAAGGAATTGTTTTTTGGTTTTTTGGTTTTTATTTCTTTTTCTGAAGTTTTGTTGTTAGTGTACAGGAAGGCAATGGATTTTTGCACATTGATTTTGTATGCTGCAACTTGATTGTATTTATTTATTGTTTCTAGTGTTTTTTTGGTGGAATCTTTATGGTTTTCTATATACAGAATCATGTCATCCACAAAAAGTGACAGTTTGACTTCTTCCTGCCCTATTATGTAGATGCCTTTTATTTATTTCTCTTGCCTCATTGCTCTGGCTAGAACTTCCAGCACTGTGTGGAATAAGAGTGGTGAGAGTGGACGTCCTTGTCTTGTTCCTGATCTTAGGGGAAAAGCTTTCAGTTTTCACCATTGAGCATATTAGCTGAGGGTTTATCATAGATGCCCTTTATTATGTTGAGGTACTTTCTTTCTATCCCTATTTTATTGAGTGTTTTAATCATAAATGGATATTGTATCTTATCAAATGCTTTTTCTGCAAGTGTTGATAAAATCATACAAATGATTTTTATCCTTTCTTTTGTTAATGTGGTGTATTCCATTGATTTGCATACTTTGAATCATCCTTGTGCCCCTAGAATGAACCCCACTTGATCATAATGGGTTATTTTTTGAATGTACTGTTGTATTTTATTTGCTAGTATTTTGTTTAGGGTTTTTGCATCTGTATTCATCAGAGATATTGGTCTGTAGTTTTCTTTTTTGTGTATGTTATATTTGCCAGGTTTTGGTATGAGGATTACATTGGCTTTATAGAATGTGTTAGGAAGTATTGCCTCTTCAATATTTTGGAAGAGTTTGAGAAGGACAGTCTTATTCTCTATAGTCTATTAAGTAAAAAATAATAGGGGATACATGGATAAAGCAAATTAGTGAAGGTACTTTATTGTGCTGAAATTTAGAAGCGTTCTATAAAAGCCCTGGGAATAAAGAAAAGTGTAAATTACTCCCATACCCTCATCTCTTTTTAAAATTTAAGCATTTCTTTGGAATGTTTAAGAGAAAGTTCTCTCTTCCATTCTTTTTCTATTATGTTATCTGTAAAATCTATCTCATGACCTGTAATAATGAGCCTAGAGAACTAGTGGCCTGTTCTAAGAGCTCAGGATAATCTTGCTGCTTTCCAGGTGTGTGCACATTCCCTGGTAGGTCCATGCTGACATGTATTAAGTAGTTCCTGCATTTTATTTATTTATTTTTATTGATTTCAGGGAGGAAGGGAGTGGGGGGAGAGAGAGAGAGAAACATCAATGATAAGAGAATCATTGATTGTCTGCCTCCTGCACGCCCCCTACTGGGGATTGCGCCGGCAATCTGGGCATGTGCCCTGACCAGAATCAAACTGACCTCCTGGTTCCTAGGTTGACACTCAACCACTGAGCCATGCCGGCCAGGCGGTTCCTGCCTGTGAGATCAGGTTCACATATAGAAGTCCAGGCCTGGGGATTCAGTGGTGTGTGAACCAAAGCACTTAGCGGAACACGCTGCTTTCCTTTCAGGAAACTTCTGCCCGCTCTGCGATAAGTGTTATGACGATGACGACTATGAGAGCAAGATGATGCAGTGTGGGAAATGTGATCGCTGGGTCCATTCCAAATGTGAGAACCTTTCAGGTACAGAAGGTTGGAGTCTTTTTATTACCGTTTCCTTCTTCTCATAGCTACACTGACAGCCCCCAAAGTCCTACCAGTGTAAAAATTATGGCAGTGTTGTTTGAATTTTTGTAATTTCTTGGTCTTTAGACTCAACAACAGTGTGTGGAGTTTGTGCCCATTTATCTTGAACATGTCCCTCTGAAAAAGCTACTTGCTGTCCTTTGCGGGCACCATGACCTATCGATCCCACGATAACAGAGTCTGGATTAGTGTTGATAACGTCTCTTTGAAGAGCAATAGGTGTGAGTTCCCAGGGGACATTAGTCTCAGTGCTGTTTCTAACTGACAGCTTTCTCTGCAGTGCAGTGGCATAGCCTCCTCTTTCCCTCTCCCGCTCTTCAAAGCACCTTATGATGGTAGGTGTTTGCTTTCCCAGATGAGATGTATGAGATTCTGTCTAGTCTGCCAGAAAGCGTGGCCTACACGTGTGTGAACTGTACCGTGCGGCACCCTGCGGAGTGGCGGCTGGCCCTCGAAAAGGCGCTGCAGAGCTCCCTGAAGCAGGTGCTGACGGCCTTGTTGAACTCTCGGACCACCAGCCATTTGTTACGCTACCGACAGGTAGGCCCATGTCTCCATTTGGGTGCTGAGAGTTTGTTCTTAGGTGGCTTTTACTTCCAGAATGGTTTTTGGTTGGTTGGGAGTTTTTCCTTTTTAAAAAAAAGTTTTGCTTCATTCAGTCATTTAGGTGATTTGTTTTGACCTTAAAATCATTGAAAACATTTTTAGAGCCAAGAATAGAACCTTCTAGCCCAGCCAGTGTTGCTCAGTAGTTGAGCCCCAACCTATGAACCAGGAGGTCACCGTTCAATTCCCGGTCAGGGCACATGCTGGGGTTTCGGGCTCCATCCTCAGTGAGGTGTGTGCAGGAGGCAGCCAGTTGATGATTCTCATCATTAATGTTTCTCTCATTCTCTCCCTCTCCCTTCCTCTCTCTGAAATAAATAAAAACATTTAAAAAAGAATAGGTCCTTCTTTGGGGTAAGAAATAGGAAGGAGGCATATTTCAAAGGCCTTACTGTTATAAGAAGTTTGGACTTTATACTCGAAAGGCTATGGGGAGTCAATGAAGGCCTTCACCCAAAAGAGGAACCGAGCCTGGCGGGTGGCTCTGGCTGGAGCGTCATCTCACACACCAGAAGGCTGTAGGTTACATACCCGGTCAGGGCACATGCCCAGGTTGCAGACTTGATCCCCAGTTGAAGCAAGTTCAGGAGGCAACCGATGGGTGTTTCTCTCTCTCCCTCTCGCTGTTTCTCCTTCCCTCCCTTTCTCTCCCGCTCCCTCCCTCTTCCTCTCTGGTTTTTCCCTCTGGAATCAGTAAAAACACATATCCTATGCTGAGGATTAAAATAAAAAGAGTAACCTGATCAGAGTTGCTTTTTAGGAAAAAAAAATGATTCTGACTGGAGAGAGGGAAAGGGTTGGAGACGTCTGAACCCAAGCAAGAGAGTGGCTAAGAGGCAGTTCTGTAACCGAGGTGAGAGAGCATGGTGGCCTCATCTCAGATGGTAAGGGGCTAGAGATGCCTTAGCTCTGGGGAACCCCTGCGGCTCCTCAGGGTACAATTTGAAAACTGCTACTATGTAGCCATACAAGTTGTGGACTGTACATCTATACTAGTCATTGGGAACACAGGTGTAATGGTTGGCAGAACCACATGGGAACATTAATTCAGACTTAGGCTGCTGCTTTCTCTTTAATAGAGCTTAGTTTTTTTAAGCAAGAAGATTAGGTGTGCCCTACTGGTTTGGCTCAGACTGAAGGGTCCTGGTTCAATTGTGGATAATGGCATGCACCTCGGTTGCAGGCTTGATCCCTGGCCCTGGTTGGGGCTTGTGTGGGAGGGAACCAGTCGATGTATCTCTCTCACATCAATGTGTCTCTCTGTCTCTCCCCCTCTCTTCTACTCTCTCTAAAAATCAATGGAAAAATATCCCCAGGTGAGGATTAACAAACAAACAAAAAAGAGTATATTAAAAAAAGAAAATTAGCTGCCATTTATGACTTACTCAAAAGCAACTGGAGAGTTTCTTGGGGGGGTTTTTTTTTGGGGTGGGGTAATATAGTTTTATTGATTTCAGGGAGGAAGCGGGGGGGGGAGAGAGAAACATCACTGATGAGAGAGAATCATCAATTGGCTTTTTCTTGTACGGCCTCTACTGAGGATCAAGCCCACACCCTGGACATGTGCTCTGACCAGGAATCGAACCTCTGACCTCCTGGTTCATAGGTCAATGCTCAACCACTGAGCCACGCTGGCCGGGCAGTTTCTATTTCTTCATACTAGGCTTGGAATTTACCAAGCAAAATCTTAAATTAGCCTAGATAGCTGGCTCATTTTAACTTCTCCTTTTCTGTAATTGGAGAAATCTCTTATTTCCATGTTCTTTACGTTTTATAATATGAATCAGTCCCATCTTTATTAATTTTTATAGAATTTGCCTACATGCCTCATTTTCAGTGTTAGATTAGTGAACCTGTCTTTCCTGGCAACAGGCTGCCAAGCCTCCAGACTTAAACCCCGAGACAGAGGAGAGCCTACCTTCCCGCAGCTCCCCGGAGGGCCCGGACCCGCCTGTGCTCACTGAGGTCAGCAAGCAGGAGGACCAGCAGCCTTTAGATCTGGAAGGGGTCAGGAGGAAGATGGACCAAGGGAGCTACACGTCTGTGGTATGTCTCTGCAGCCAACTACCAACTTTTCCAGTGCCAAGTTAGTTTCCTGGGCTCTTGGTGGAAGATGAGACGGGATAAGCATGAAAAGATGACTTGTATTATATTTAGAAATGTCATGTGGCTTTAAATACCTAAAAAGATGTGGGTTGTTTTAGCCCTTTGTTTCAGAAGATCAGTGTCTTAAGTGGTTCGTTTTATTTGGCTTTCATCTGAGTTCTCTGAAAATTACTTTCATATTGAAGTCATTTTTGTATTAAAACTGTTTATGGCCCTGGCTGGTGTGGCTCAGTTGGTTGAGCATCGTCCCATGCACCGAGAGGTCGCTGGTTCTATTCCCAGTCAGGGCAGTGCTGCCCAGGGTGCAGACTTGATCCCTGGTGGAAGGTGTGCAGGAGGCAGCTAATCAGTGGTTCTCTGTCATCTATGTTTCTCTCTCTCTCTCTCTCTCTCTCTCTCTCTCTCTCTCTCTCCCCCCCTCTCTCTGCCCTGCCCCCCTTTCTCACTCTCTCCCTTTCTATCTTTCTCAAACTAGTAAAAAGATACTTTTTAAAGAATTTTATGGAAAAAATGACAGTGTGAAGTTAATTGGCTTGACCTTTTTGAGGTAACATCTGAACACTGTCTTTCTGTATAGGATATTCATTTGTAGGTAGATGCATTTTAATTTTATGGTTTTTAAACTATGTAGGAAACGATTGTTAACTCATGGTCCATATTTGCTCTTTAGTTAGTAATTCATTTTAGTCTAAATAAAATATCGTAGCCCTGTTGGGTGTAACTTACCGTGATACAACTTATTTGTTTGCATTCTTGCTTTATTAGCCTTCATCTCTTGACTTCCACAAGTTAATTGTGAACTGAATCTCAAATGCCTCCTCTAAAGAGAAACCACACTGGCCCTAGCTGCTGTTGCTCAGTGGATAGAGCATCAGCCTATGGATTGAAGGGTCCTGGGTTTGATCCCGATCAGGGCACGTGCCCGGGTTGCAGGCTATCCCCAGTAAGGGACGTGCAGGAGGCAGCCGATCCATGATTCTCTCTCTCATCATTGATGTTCTATCTCTCTCTCCCTCTCCCTTCCTCTCTGAAATCAATAAAAATATATTTTTTTAAAAGAAAAAAAAGTAATAGACACTGCACTGTATGAAAATAAGGCGTTAGCTTCCTGTGGGCCCTCTGGGCTGGGTGGTTAGGAGGGAAAGGAAGTGGTTTTGAGAGCACCCCGTTCTTTGAATAATTAATGCTTTGTTTTTGTCTGCAGTTGGAGTTCAGTGATGATATCGTGAAGATCATCCAAGCAGCCATTAATTCAGATGGAGGGCAGCCGGAGATTAAAAAAGCCAACAGCATGGTCAAGTCCTTCTTCATTCGGGTGAACTACCTTAATAGCCCCCTTCTTCATGCTTGTCTGCGGGGAGTTGCCCCCGGAATAGAGCAGACCTTTTCTCTTCTGCCTGGTGCTTTGCTCTATGGATAAGGCATCTTCTGGTTGTAGTCACTCCTAATTCCTTGGCGGGGAGTTGGTGAGGCCCCGAGTGGATGATCTTTCCCTCGGTGGCCTCACGTCATGCTCGGATCGGCGGGTGCTTGTGTGACGTGGTTTTTATGTGGTTTCCACATGAATGTTCACGTGTTTACATGCTGTTTGTTTGTTTTTCTGTTAGCAAATGGAACGTGTTTTTCCATGGTTCAGTGTCAAAAAGTCCAGGTTTTGGGAACCAAATAAAGTATCAAGCAAGTAAGTAAATTCTGTATTACTCTTTTTCTCATATAATACATTTCTAGATTGAGGTTTCTCAAGAGTAGGCTGTAATATTAAAAACGTAGTCAGTTGAAATGCTCTGAGTGCCGGCTTAGAGACAATGGTGTATGTTATGGTCTGTTGTTAGAATTGGGTCCTATTATTCATTTCCAATGGTGTTCTCTACCTTCTGAGTCCCCATATTTAATCTTACATTTTTATTCAGGTGAATCCTTTTGAGCCTTTGAGAAAGTTATCACTTGCTTCTGGAAGTGTAATCCAGAGTCATACATTGAGATTATGTTTTTAAAATAATATAAAGTCCTGTGTGATGAGGCGGTTTACAGATTGGGACTTGTGCTTACGTTCTGTGACTGGCTCGTGCCCGGGCCAAGACCCGATGAGATCAAGAATGTCATTATTGTATACAGTTCTGGGTGCGCTATGGAGTCAGTAAAGCTGTCGAATCGATTATTTCCAGCAGTGGGATGCTACCCAACGCAGTGCTTCCACCTTCACTTGACCATAATTATGCTCAGTGGCAGGAGCGAGAGGACAGCGGCCACACTGAGCAGCCTCCTCTAATGAAGAAAATCATTCCGGCTCCCAAACCTAAAGGGCCTGGAGAACCAGACTCGCCCACCCCCCTGCACCCTCCCACGCCGCCGGCTTTGAGTAAGGATGTCAGTGATTGACTTGTGAATCTCAATTTAATGTCCTTGCGCATTAGAAATTTTCACATGATCCTTAAATGTAATAATCATTCTTTTTGCTTCACTTGGAATGTTAACAAGGAATTTATAGAAATACTCTAATTTTAAAGTGGTAGGATCGCATAACTTTGCACACTTTTTGAAAGTGTTCGTTTTACAGGTTATGGGCTATTTGAGCCGAATTGTTTTCTTTTTCCTGGAAATCAAAATTAGTATCACCAGTTTTAATTGGGTGTCTTTGGGTTCCAAGGTACTGATAGGAGTCGAGAAGATAGTCCAGAACTGAACCCACCCCCAGGCATAGAAGATAACAGACAATGTGCATTGTGTTTGACTTACGGTGATGACAGTGCTAATGTAAGTACCTCGGCCACGGGTCCTACTTGCTAGATGCTCAGAACGAGCTGTGTGACCTTTGTGTCTAAACCTGATGACTGGGTGTTTTGGAACTTGGGGTTATTTCTATAACTGATTTGAAAGATGATTTGCCTTAAATTAACCTGCTGATGTCTAGTAATTTCTATCTTCTCAAAGAGCCTTTTTGAAAGTCAATAAAATACAAGTTGCACATTAGATAACTTGTATTTAATGTAGTAGAGCAGAATGGTTAAGGCCCATTTCTGTGCTGTTGACCTTCGCAAGGAGCTTAACCTCTCTGACCCTCAGTTGCATCTTTAAAATGAGCATAAGGAGAGGAATCCTTACCTCAGAGTGTCCTGGGGACTGAAAGAGGTGAGGTGTAAGGCCTTGTGCACTGCCTGGCACATATTCAGCTTATTTTCTAATTCTCCTGTCTGTGGAAGAGGCGATCAGAAAGGACAGAAGTGGAAACAGGAACATTGAAAAAGAAGTGTCATTTTTTTTTTAATGTGTGTGTTCACCTAAAGAATTTTAATTAGTTTATTGAAGTTGTCTTGACTGAGGTAAAGCAAATATCAAGGAAAACTTTCTTTGACATAATCTTTAAAGAGAAAAGAAATCTCTTTGTTTCCCAGGATGCTGGCCGCCTGCTGTACATTGGCCAGAATGAGTGGACACATGTCAACTGCGCGCTGTGGTCGGCGGAAGTGTTTGAAGACGATGACGGGTCACTGAAGAACGTGCACATGGCTGTGATCCGGGGCAAGCAGCTGGTAAGGACTCGGAAATGCCATCAGAGAGGCTCCTCGCTTTCCAGATGTGCTGTCTGTGGCTCGGTGCTGCCTCACTGCTGTTTCCCATAAGCCTTCGGGTGGTCAGCCAGCACCGAGTATTGGTGTCCACTGTGGGCAGCTGATTATCCTGACCCTTGGAGTATGGGCGAAAAAGGACACAGTGTCCTCCCTGGAGAAGAGCCCCGATTGTGACTGACAGAATCAGGTGGTGACACAGCCTAGTGACAGGGAAATGTTAACTACGTGATAAGTGTGTCTGTTAAGCCTGGTAACTCGAACACCATTATGTTTCAGGCTCGTATGCTCTTTCTAGAACGGAGTTCTTTCGGATAGAATAGCTTTCTAGAGAGATGATGTTTTTAGCCTTGATCTTCAAAGTTTCCTCTTCTCTAAATCCATCTTGCATCCTAGAAGAAAAACTGTTTTGGTCCAAATTCTAAATCAAGTTGTAATATTTAACTTTAGAAGTTATAGGGCCCCATGGACTGTGGGAGAGAAAAGGTTTTTGGAGAAGACTTTATGGCTCCTATCCTTTCCCTGTGATTCAGCAGATTATTATCAGTAAACAAAATTGCTTCTAGGAAACTCTGGAATGGGGAGGTGGAAAATGGCTTGAAATATTTGAGCATCTGACCCGGGCTGTGTTTGTTCTGCATTGTCAGCGATGCGAATTCTGCCAAAAGCCGGGCGCCACTGTGGGCTGCTGCCTCACCTCCTGCACCAGCAACTACCACTTCATGTGCTCCCGGGCCAAGAACTGTGTCTTCCTGGACGATAAGAAGGTGTACTGCCAGCGGCACCGCGATGTGATCAAAGGCGAGGTGAGAGAGCTTGCGTTGCTTCTTGAATTCTCCGGGAATTCAGGGAGAAGAGATGGAAAATAGCAAGCAAGTCGTAACTTGGCTTTACCTTCTCTAGCTGTCCCTAGCACCTGCTCCTCTTAGCGGGATGCGGGAGTTCTCCTGGTGGAAGAGGTGATTCCGAGAGCTGTGCCCTGCCCCTCAGAGAGGCAGCGTCGTGAGCATAATCTGCGAAGGGAGAGCCGAGTAACAGCTCCTCTGGGGTTTCATTTTAGGTGGTTCCCGAGAATGGATTTGAAGTCTTTAGAAGAGTGTTTGTGGACTTTGAAGGAATCAGCTTGAGGAGGAAGTTCCTTAATGGCTTGGAACCAGAAAATATTCACATGATGATTGGTAGGACATGGGCCTCGGTTGTAGGGGAGGCTGGATGTAGCATTGGGGTACTTTCTAGTCTTCGGTTATGAAATTATTTTACACTAGAGGCCCGGTGAATGGATTTGGGCACTGGTGGGGTCCCTCAGGACCAAAACTGGCTCTCCGACATCCCCCGAGGGGTCCGGGTTGTGAAAGGGTGGTTCTCAGGTGACGCACCCTGGAATCGGGCTCCCTTCTCTGGTTCCGCAGCTGCCAAGTCACCACAGCTCGGCAGCCTCTGCATTGAGTGTCTGCCCCCTGGTAGTCAGTGCGCGTCATAGCTACCGGTCGGATGGTCGGACGGTCACTTAGACTGTTATATATATATATAGATGTACCATTATCTCCTCTAATCACTGTTTTCTCCTTGGCCAGGCTCCATGACAATCGACTGCTTGGGAATTCTCAATGATCTGTCTGACTGTGAGGACAAGCTGTTTCCAATTGGATACCAGTAAGTACCGTCGCGCAGGGAAGACAGCCGCCCCACAGCCTTAGCACCCTGAAGCACTGGTCATGTTGTTAGGTGTAGAGCCACTCTTGGGAGTTACTTCTAACTGCTACTAAAAATTAACTACTTTTTTGCTACTTCTTGTAGATGAGAACTAAAGTATCATTTTATGTCAGCTAAATCCAGTTATGGAAGAAAAGCATTGAGTAATATCGTGATAAGTTTGCACAGTAACAGGTGATCACTAGAACGAATGGGGTGGTCACATTGTAAGGGATAAAAATGTTGAATCACTGCCCTCGTCCGGTTGCTCAGTTGCTTAGAGCATTGTCCCCATACACCAAGGGTGCAGGATCAGTCCCTAGTCAGGGCACATACAGGAGCAACCAGTGAATGCATAAATAAGTGGGACAGCAAATCGATGTTTTTCTCTCTTTATCGCTCCCTTCATCTCTTTAAAATCAATAAAATAAAGTTAAACATTTTTTTAAAAAAAGTTAAATCACTATATTGTACACCTGAAACTAATATTACTGATATGCTATTGTACACCAGCTAACTATATTTAAATTTTTTAAAAAATTGTTTTTCAGAATAATCTATGTATATAAAAGCCTAAGCGACTGTTTGACCAGTAGCTATGATGCACACTGAACACCAGGGGGCAGACGCTCAATGCACAGGAATGGAAACATGGAACAGACTGATGAATTTCAGGGGGGAGGAGGGAGGATGGAAAGAGATTAACCAAAGATCTTATATACATACTAGATGCCTGGTGCACGGATTCGTGCACTGGTGGGGGGTCCCTCGGCCTGGCCTACGGGGATCGGGCCGAAACTGGCAGTCCGACATCCCCTGGTTGGGGGGGGGGGTCCCGGATTGTGAGAGGGCTCAGGCCAGGCTGTGGGACCCCACCAGTGCGTGAATCCATGCACCGGGCCTCTAGTTTATAAATAAAATCTAAATAGAAAACACAGTGTCAGTCTCTTGAGATTCCGTTCAACTGGATTCAAAAGTCCAGATTGTTGTCATGGGTCACACACACCTTGTGCCTCTGTCCTCAGGTTTACATTTTCCAGGTCCTTCTAAAAATATAACCCCCACAAAAATAATCAGGTTCTCCAGTAGGAATTTATAATCTTTCCCATATGCAGTAAATTGTTTGAACTTCTAACAAGCTGACAATATAAATTCAAAATTCCCTTTCTATCGCTCCCCCTTTAGAGTCCTATTTTGCTATATATACTTCAACTTAGTCTACATCCCAATTCTGACGACAGTTTATGTTCCATACTTAGCTGGCGACTTCTTGTGTGAACTGGGCTCCCTCAGCATCCAGCACACCTGAAGCAGTTACACTTCCCTTGTCTCATGGGGTGTTTCTCCCAAAGGAAACATCTCGGGTTTGCTCTTTCCTCACTGTGTACATATTGTGGGCCAGTAGTCCCTTCCTGAGGGCCAATACTGTTTCTTGCAGGAGTTAGTATTTTTTCTCTGCATTTTAGGACACTTTACTACTTTCGTCCCCTGCTTACAATACACTTTTTTAAAAAAAGATTTGATGTTGGTTTCTGAGAGACTAGAAAAAAACAAGGACTTTCAAAAAGCTTGGAACATTCTGCCTTGGAACATTGGCTCAGTGGGTAGAGCGTCAGCCTGCAGACTGGAGGGACCAGGTTCCATTCCGGTCAAGGGTTCATGCCAGGTTGGGGGCTCGATCCCCAGGAGGGGCCGTGTAGGAGGCAGCTGATCAGTGATTTTCTCTCATCATTGATATTTCTATCTCGCTCTTCCTCTCTCCTGAAATCAATAAAAATATTTTTTTAATAAAATAGAAAGCTTGGAACATCCCAATTTGGGAAATCTGTAAGAGTCCAGGAAAGAAAGCTAAATTCTGTAAATCAAGGAGACCAGGGGATCTAGGATAAGAAGAGGTTTTGACAAATGTTAGCCTTTGCTTCTGGACCCTCACCTCTGCTGGTCCCGACAAACCTTCGCAGGTGTTCCCGCGTGTACTGGAGCACCACGGACGCCCGCAAGCGCTGCGTGTACACGTGCAAGATCGTGGAGTGCCGCCCGCCGGCCGTGGAGCCGGACATCAACAGCACCGTCGAGCATGACGAAAACAGGACCATTGCCCACAGTCCAACATCTTTTGCAGGTTGGTCTTTAGTCAAGGTGTCACTTGAGTGAGACTTTTGGGAGTACTGGGATTGAAGCATGCGGAGAATGTCACTTCTTTGGGAGGTCTCATTTGAAAATTTCCCTAACAGCTGGTTTTTTATTGGGCCATTTGTTTGATACCTTAATTGGACTGTTTTTAGTAAGGGTTTTTATATCCTACCACAGAAATGTCATCTAAAGAAAGTCAAAACGCAGCTGAAATTGTAAGTCCTTCATCACCAGACCGACCTCCTCATACGCAAACCTCTGGTTCCTGTTTTTATCATGTCATCTCAAAGGTTCCTAGGATTCGAACACCCAGTTATTCTCCAACACAGAGGTCCCCTGGCTGTCGGCCACTGCCTTCTGCAGGTAAAGGGTTTCATTGACTCCAAGGTCAGCTCAGACGGGAATTTGTAATTTTTTTCAGGCCATTTTATTTTAGTGACTTATACTTACTGAAAATGTTGATTTTTCGTTACCTGTAAATATACATAGCCAAGACTTAAACCAGTGACTACCCACAGTTCTGTCAGTAACAGACTTTGTCACTCTCTCTCTCTCCTTTAGGAAGCCCTACTCCAACCACTCACGAAATCGTCACGGTGGGCGACCCTTTGCTCTCCTCGGGGCTCCGAAGCATCGGCTCCAGGCGGCACAGTACTCCGTCCTCAGCACCCCAGCAGTCGAGACTCCGGATGATGTCTCCAGTGAGAACGGGGAGCACTTACTCCAAGAATAGTGGCTCCTCCGTCTCCACCCCGGGGGCCACTGCGGACCTGGAGTCAAGTGCCAAGGCAGTGGATCATGTCTTAGGGCCACTGACTTCAAATACCAACTTAAGGCAAAACACTCCCACCTCTTCCAGTTTGCAGAGGACAGTGGTGATGATGGCCACCAAAACCAGTCACGTGGATGGCTCTTCATCTTCAGAAATGAAGCATCCCAGCGCTTCAGACCTGGCCTCCAGCAGCTCCTCTTTGAAAGGAGAGAAGACCAAAATGCTGAGTTCCAAGAGTTCCGAGGGCGCCGCTCATAACGTGGCCCACCCCGGCCTCCCCAAACCGGCTCCGCAGCGTCATAGTCCACCATCTGGCGAACCAAATGTTAGTAAAATGGGCGCGTTTGTGGAATTCTCTTCGGTGCCGTTTTCCTCCAGAGAGGCCCTCCCCCTCCCGCCGCTCCATCTGAGAGGGCAGAGGAATGATTGGGACCCGCATCCAGACCCCACCCAGGCAGGGAGTCCCCCCGCTGAGGGCGACACGGACATCAAAACCTTGAAGCTGTCGGGGGTGAGCAACCGATCATCTATCATCAACGAACAGGTGGGATCTAGCTCCAGAGACAGGAGACAGAAAGGGAAAAAGACTTGTAAAGAAACCTTCAAAGAAAAGCGTTCCAGTAAGTCCTTCCTGGAGCCTGGTCAGGTCGCCGCTGGTGAGGAAGGACACCTAAAGGCGGAGTTTGCAGATGAAGGTTTGACTCCTGAGTTTCCAGGGCAACGGCCATGTAACAACGTGTCTTCTGATAAGATTGGGGACAAAGTCCTTGCTGCTTCTGGAGTCCCCAAAGCTCCGTCCGTGCAGGGAGAAGGCCCTGCCACGGAATTACAGACGCCCCGAAAACGCACGGTCAAAGTCACACTGACACCCCTGAAGATGGAAGGTGAGAGTCAGTCCAGAAATGCCCTGAAGGAAAGCAGCCCTGCTTCCCCTTTGCACATGGAGTCAGCCTTGCCAGCAGAGCCCGTGTCAGCCTCCGGAAGTCCAGGAGCTGGGCCAGTGGCCCAGCCAAGCCCCAGCAACACCTCCTCCCAGGAGCCCCCGAGCAACAGCTACCAGACTCTTCCCGTCCAGGACAGGAATCTCATGCTTCCTGACGGCCCCAAGCCCCAGGAGGACGGGTCTTTCAAAAGGAGGTACCCCCGCCGGAGCGCCCGGGCCCGCTCCAACATGTTCTTCGGGCTCACCCCCCTCTACGGAGTCCGGTCCTACGGGGAAGAAGACCTTCCGTTCTACAGCAGCTCAACGGGGAAGAAACGAGGCAAGAGGTCGGCCGAAGGGCAGGTGGATGGGGCTGATGACTTGAGCACTTCCGACGAGGACGACCTGTACTATTACAACTTCACCCGGACGGTGATCGCGGCGGGGGCAGAGGAGCGGCTGGCGGCCCACAACCTGTTTCGGGAGGAGGAGCAGTGTGATCTCCCGAGAATCTCACAGCTGGATGGTGTTGACGACGGGACGGAGAGCGATACCAGTGTCACGGCCACCACGAGGAAGACCGGCCAGATTCCAAAAAGAAACGGGAAAGAGAACGGGACAGAGAGCCTCAAGCTGGACCGGCCCGAAGACGGGGAGAAGGAACATGTCATCAAGAGTTCTGTGGGCCACAAAAGCGAGCCCAAGGCAGAGAACTGCCACTCGGTGAGCCGAGGGAAGGCCCAGGGGCAGGACTCCCTGGAGGCTCAGCTCAGCTCCTTGGAGTCCAGCCGCAGGGTCCACACCAGCGCCCCCTCGGACAAGGCCTTGCTGGACACCTACAACCCCGAGCTCCTGAAGTCGGACTCCGACAACAACAACAGCGACGACTGCGGGAACATCCTGCCCTCGGACATCATGGACTTTGTCCTGAAGAACACGCCCTCCATGCAGGCCTTGGGGGAGAGCCCGGAGTCCTCGTCCTCGGAACTCCTGAACCTGGGCGAGGGCCTGGGCCTCGACAGCAACCGTGAGAAGGACATGGGTCTGTTCGAAGTGTTTTCTCAGCAGCTGCCGACCGCGGAGCCTGTGGACAGCAGCGTCTCTTCGTCCATCTCAGCCGAAGAGCAGTTCGAGCTGCCGCTGGAGCTGCCGTCCGACCTCTCGGTGCTGACCACGCGGAGCCCCACGGTCCCCGGCCAGAACCCCGGCAGGCTAGCCGTCATCGCAGACGCAGCAGAGAAGAGAGTCGCCATCCCGGAGAAGCCCGTGGCCGCCTCCGAGGATGACCCAGCGCTGCTGAGCCCGGGAGTCGACCCCGCGCCCGAAGGCCACATGACTCCCGACCGATTCATCCAGGGACACATGGACGCCGACCTCGCCAGCCCCCCGTGCGGCGCAGTGGAGCAGAGCCGTGGCAGCAGTCAGGATTTAACTCGGAGCAGCAGCACCCCTGGCCTCCAGGTACCGGCTTCCCCTTCTGTGCCCATCCAGAACCAGAAATACGGGCCCAGTTCTGCCGAGAGCCCCGGCCCGTCTCAGATCTCTAATGCGGCCGTGCAGACCACGCCTCCCCACCTGAAGCC
Organism: Myotis lucifugus; assembly: GCF_000147115.1. Classification (NCBI taxonomy): domain Eukaryota; kingdom Metazoa; phylum Chordata; class Mammalia; order Chiroptera; family Vespertilionidae; genus Myotis; species Myotis lucifugus. The sequence continues at coordinate 144,197 of NW_005871609.1, read as the reverse complement.
GCCCACCGAGAAGCTCATTGTCGTTAACCAGAACATGCAGCCACTTTACGTGCTCCAGACTCTGCCGAACGGCGTGACCCAGAAAATCCAGCTGACCTCTTCCGTTAGTTCTGCACCCAGCGTGATGGAGGCAACCCCTTCCGTGCTGGGGCCCATGGGCAGTGGCCTCGCGCTGACCACGGGGCTAAACCCAGGCTTGCAGACACCTCAGCCTCTTTTCCCTCCTGCTGGCAAAGGCTTGCTGCCCGTGCCTCACCACCAGCACTTACACCCCTTCCCCACAGCTGCTCAGGGCAGTTTCCCGCCCACCATCAGCAGTTCTCCTCCAGGCCTGCTCATTGGGGTGCAGCCTCCTCCAGATCCCCAACTTCTGGTGTCTGAAGCCAGCCAGAGGACAGACCTCAGCACCACGGTAGTCACTCCGTCCTCTGGACTCAAGAAAAGACCCATATCTCGCCTGCAGACCCGAAAGAATAAGAAGCTTGCTCCCTCTAGCACCCCTTCAAACATTGCCCCCTCCGATGTGGTTTCTAACATGACACTGATTAACTTCACACCCTCCCAGCTTCCAAATCACCCCAACCTGTTAGATTTGGGGTCACTTAACACGTCATCTCACCGGACTGTCCCCAACATCATAAAAAGGTCTAAGTCCGGCGTCATGTATTTTGAACAGGCACCCCTGTTACCACAGACGGTGGGCGGACCTGCCACAGCGACGGGCACGTCGACCGGGAGCCAGGACACTGGCCACCTCGCTTCGGGGCCCGTGGCCGGCTTGGCGTCCGGTTCCTCAGTCTTGAATGTCGTATCCATGCAAACGACAACAGCCCCTACGAGTAGTGCGTCGTTTCCGGGACATGTTGCGTTGACCAACCCGCGGTTGCTGGGCGCCCCAGACACTGGCCCCATAAGCAACCTGTTGATTAAAGCCAGCCAGCAGGGCCTGGGGATCCAGGACCAGCCCGGGGCTCTGCCGCCCAGCTCGGGAATATTCCCCCAGCTGGGGTCGCTGCAGACCCCCTCCACCGCGGCGATGACGGCTGCATCTGGCGTCTGCGTCCTCCCCTCGACGCAGACAGGGGTCCTAGCGGCCGCCTCCCCCTCCAGGGACGCCGAAGATCACTATCAGCTTCAGCATGTGAGCCAGCTCCTGGCCAGCAAAGCGGGAATTCTCCCTTCCCAGCGGGATCCTGAAGCTGCTCCAGGGACCCAGGGGCCGGGCTTGGCGCAGACAGCAGACGCTCCTAACAGCCTGGGGCTGGAGCCAAAGAGGGCGGCCTCCTCTGCCGGACAGGCCCGCGCGGCCTCCCCTGCGGGCTCCCCCTCCTCTGGACCCCAGTCCACAAGCCCCTCCGTGCCAGGCGCTCACCCCAAACCAAAAAGCAAGCGCATCCAGCTGCCTTTGGACAAAGGGAATGGCAAGAAGCACAAGGTTTCCCACCTGCGGACCAGCTCCTCGGAAGCACACGTTCCGGACCAGGAGGCCCTCACGTCCTCCCTGACCTCGTCCACAGGGTGAGAGCCAGTGTCGGCCGTGCTGGGTCTGTGGGGTCCGGGCCCCGAGCAGAGGCTGGGGGAGGGGTCATCTGTGAGAGGATCAGCCTTCTGTCCACGTTTGTAGTGCTCGGGTGTTTTCTGGGTTTTAAATGATTGTTTTCTCACTCACGGTGGTGGCATATAGAGCAGACTTCAGTGCCATTCGTGAGCAGTGGGTCTCCTGCATAGAACCACGTCTCTGCTCGGCTCTGATGTAACACGGTGCCGCTGCTGGCTGCTGTTGCTTCTTTGCTGAGGCCGAGGGATGGTTATTCCTGTTCAGAGTGTAACATGTCTGATGTGCACAAGTGAATGTTACATATATATGCGCCCAGGGAGCCACCATTCAGATCGAGATAGAAAACCTCCCTAGTGCTCCAGAGACTCCTGGTGCCGTGGGCAGCTCCCCGCAGGGCACCCACACCCCCTACATCACCACGGGCTGGGGTTGAGGTTACCAGAGCCCGACTGTCGTTTCTGTGGCCTGACCCCCACCCTGGTGCATACGTGCTAACGGTTCTGTTTCAGGGCCCCCGCAGCAGAGGCCGAGCAGCAGGACACAGCTGATGGGGAGCCGGCGGCACAGGAGTGTGGGCAGCCCCCGGGGTGAGCAGAGGAAGGTCTCCAAGACCAAGTCCTCATTAAACATCCTTCTTCCTGCGTGTGTGGCCGGTGTGTTCTGATCCTACCAGAGCCTGTGTGTGTGGATCTGTGTGGCTGGTGTGTTCTGATCCTCACCAGAGAAAATGTTTATTGATTTGAGAGAGACACATCCATGTGGGAAACATGATCAGGTGCCTCTCGCACGCTACCTGACCAGGCATTGAATCCGAAACCCAGGCATGTGCCCTGACCGGGAATCAAACCTGCAACCCTTTTGTGCACAGGACGATGCTCCAACCAACTGAGCCACTCGGCCAGGGTGCCAAAGTTCCTTTAATAAAAGTCATACAGTATAGGATTATTTAAATAATGGATAATGGTTCCCTGTTCATCCTGCCTAACCCCATCCCAATCTATTCCTTAGAGGTAACATTGCTAACAATTTGTTTTCATCCATGGTGACATTTTTAAAAATACGTTTTTAATTGATTTGAAAGAAAGAGGGATATAGAGATTGAAGCATCAATGAGAGAAACATTGACTGCCTCTCCCATGCCCCCTACTGGCGATGGAGACCACAACCTGGGCATATGTCCTGACCGGGAACCAGACCCTGACCTCCTGGTTCATAGGTTGCTGCTCAACCACTGAGCCACACCGGCCGGGCTGGGAGACCTTTGTATGCATACACAGATATATGTGGCATACATAAGGACATGTATATACTTCTTTTTACATAGAATGAGTAATGCTATACATACTGTTCTTTACCTGGTTTTATCGCTTACCAAATTGTGTGCGCATTTCTGTACAGTGTTTATAGATGCACTTTATATTTTAGTGGCGGCCTCTGGCTCCTGTGTGCGATCTACAATAACTTACCTAACTATCCCCTTTAGTATATATTTCACTGTTGCGGGTTCAATCCCCGGTTGGGGCCCATTGTGGGAGGCAACCGAAAGCAGCCAACTCAAGCTGCTCTTAAGTGATTCCAGAACTGCTTCTAGCAAGTGTTCTTTAATCCTTTTCCCAATACTAAGGGTGAGAAAAAATGTAAGGACACAATCTACAACCCCAAAAGTAAAAGTTGAATGTCGCCCTAGCCAGTTTGGCTCAGTGGATAGAGCATTGGCCTGCGGGTTCGATTCTGGTCAAGGGCATGTACCTCGGTTGCAGGTTCCTCGTCCCTGGTTGGTGTGTGTACAGGAGGCAACCAATCGATGTGTCTCTCTCACATCGATGTTTCTCTCTGTCTCTATCTCTCCCCCTTCCACTCTAAAAAATCAATGGAAAAATATCCTCGGTTGAGTATTAACAAAATAAATAAATAAAAATTTAATATCAGTATTTTGGGGGGGGGGGAATCTCCTAGAACAGTGGTCAGCAAACCGCGGCTCGCAAGCCACATGCGGCTCTTTGGCCTCTTGAGTGTGGCTCTTCCACAAAATACCACTTGTGGGCACGCACGTACAGTGCGATTGAAACTTCATGGCCCATGTGCAGAAGTCGGTTTTCGGAACGGAGATAGATGCAACAAGTATACAAGACGAGTGTGGATGGGAGTGTTGGAAAGGGTCGACCTCAGCGAACGTACCTCAATCAGATTGAGGACATTTTTAGCAAAGGCCAGCTTAGGAGTACCCTAATTAAGTTAATAACAATGTACGTACCTATATAGTTTAAGTTTAAAAAATTTGGCTCAAAAGAAATTTCAATCGTTGTACTGTTGATATTTGGCTCCGTTGACGAGTTTGCCGACCGCTGGCCTAGAAGATGGCTTTCTGTTGGTGCCGCATGGTAGCGGGTGGTGGTGCTCATTCACTGGCTGGTCTCCGGCAGTGGCTTTGTGTAACTGACACAGCTTTTAGCTTTGAACTGAAGTCCTAGCTGATAAATCTCACATTTGTGTTTTGGGTTGTTTTTGTGTGTGTATGTGTGTGTTTTAGGCAAATGGCTGTTCTTCCTGAGGTTCAGACAACACAAAATCCAGGAAATGAACAAGAAAGTACAGGTATGTGGGTGGGTAACTGGTCCGAATCAGAATTTCAAAGCCAAACGTGCTGTAAAAATCACCTGCATTACCTACTGGTTTTTCTAGATTTAAAAATAAATCCCCCCCAAACAGTCACACAGAAGCGAAGTGATGGAACAAACTAGCCTGAGCCCCACAGCATCTCTGCCCCGTGCTCGTCCACTACAGATCCTGTGGCCGTCTGTCCAGGAAAGGACACAAGACTGAAACCTTTAACTACGCTCCTGCTCCACTTGCTTGAATAGCAGAGCAGTATGGTGCAAATAGCTAGTGACGCCCTGGCCGGTGTGGCTCAGTGGACAGAGCGTCGGCCTGCAGACCAAAGGGTCCCGGGTTTGATCCCGACCAAGGGCACGTACCTCGGTTGCAGGCTCCTCCCCAGCCCGTGCCATGGTCGCGGCTCATGCAGGAAGCAACCAATCGATGTGATTCTTTCACATCAATATTTCTCTGTCTTTCCCTTTCTTTAAAATTAATGGAAAAATATCCTTGGGTAAGAATTTAAAAATAATAATAATAAAAATAAAAAGTAAGTAAATAGCTCGTGATAACCTCACTTCATTCACCCCTGGTTGTCACTGAAGAAAACCAGGAAGCATGCTTACTCTGTAAGCTAGCCAGATTCAGCTGTGCCACCAGATACTCTCCAGAGCCCTCCCGGTCTGTCCTGCTGATGTGGTCAGTAAACAGCAGGTCATTTGTTCCGATTGGGGAGCTCTGGGGTCAGGCTTTGCCCGTTTCCATTAAAGGGCCTGTCTTCCCCAGAGGAGAACCCGGTGGGGAAACTGCTTGGACACCAGCTTTGGGGTGTGGGAACACTGCTGCCTTGCTGATCCTCGAGAAGGTGGGTCGGTCTCTGTGTGGGAGGACAGCAGGGGCCGACCGTGCAACTCTGAGCCACAGGAGTTCAAGCCCCGAGTTCCCATCTATTGGCTGCCTGAACCTGGGCTGCTAGGCCGCTTACCTCTCTCTGTCTCAGTTCCCTCACGTACTCATCGGACTTTTGTGAGGTTTGTGAGTTACTATCAAGGGAACGTACCTGAGGGAGTAGGAGAGTGCCCGGTACATACTGCTGCATACACATTAGCAGTGTTATTTTTTACTTTAACCTACAGAGGGCAGTCACTTACTGAAAAACTCAAATTGTCATACTAGAAACTCTGCCACAAAGAGCATGACTCTATGTTAAGACCATTCTTTCTAGTTTTACTGGTAGTCGTGTGTAGCTATGGCCTGAGTAGCGAGCTCACCTCCTTGAGACTCCGTTTGATTGCCTGTCAGTGGGATAATCCCTGTTCTGGATGCCGCTGGCTTCGCGATGGTGTGCGTAGTCTGGGCTCCCCGGGCCTGCTGCTGTGGCCGCTGACGCTCTGCGCTCTCCCTCGCAGACCCGAAGGCGGCGGAGGAGGAAGATGGAGGCTTCAGCTCGCCGCTCATGCTCTGGCTGCAGCAGGAACAGAAGCGCAAGGAAAGCATCACTGAGAAAAAGCCCAAGAAAGGCCTGGTGTTTGAAATTTCCAGTGACGACGGCTTCCAGATCTGTGCGGAGAGCATTGAAGGCGAGTGGATTGCTCGGGCTGCACCGTCCGTGTTTGTGCCACTTGCAGGGCAGCGCTGAGCGGCTGTGCTGGGAGGTGTTGGGGGCTTTGCACGTGGTTTGTCCTTAGAAGTTAGTGTTCCTGAGAAACAGTCCGTGGTCTATGGGAAAGTTAGGGATACCGGTTATGTTTTGAAGGTTACACACACCCTGCATAGCACGTGAGACCTCTGCTTGTCTCTCTCACTTTTCTCCCACCACTTCCTGTTTTGTTGTTTCTTTCTCCTTTTTTTTTTTAATTGATTTCAGAGAGGAAGGGGGGGGGGAGAGAGAGAGAAGAAACATTGATGATGAGAGAAGAGAATTGTTGATCGGCTGCCTCCTGCACGCCCCCCACTTGGAATTGAGCTCCCAACCCGGGCATGTGCCTTGACCAGAATCAAACCTGGGACCCTTTAGTCCCCAGGCCAATGCTCTATCCACTGAGCCAAACCGGCCAGGGCCTTCCTGTACATCTTGAATGGTGTTCTCCCTCACCTCTATAAACGTTTGTTTACTTTTATGTCTTACTCAGCAGGCAACTTCCCGGAAGGGCTTGAAGCTTGTGTTCTTCCTAGAGACCTGATACACAAAATTCATGCGGGTGTGGGGGGGTGGGGATCAGCCTGGCCTGCACCCTCTTGCAGTCCAGCCCTCTCACAGTCCGGGACCCCTTGCTCCTAACCGCCCGCCTGCTTGCTCCTTGCCTGCTCGCTCCTTACCACCTGGCTCGCCATTCCTTAGCGCTGCCCCGGAAGCAGGACAGGCTCCCGCCACCGCCGCTGCACTTACTGGCCGCGAGCCTGGCTTCTGGCTGAGCAGAGCTCCCACTGTGGGAGTGCACTGACCACCAGGGGGCAGCTCCTGCGTTGAGCATCTGCCCCCTGGTGGCCAGTGCAGGTCATAGCGACCAGTTGTTCTGGTTCTGCCATAACAGTCGCTGGGCTTTCATATATATAGATTTAACATTTTTGTGCCCCTAACATGTAGCTGTTCATTAGCTGTTGAAGGACTAGTGAATGTGCTGTAGGCAACAGGTACTAGAGGAGTTTCAGGGGGAAGAAAGGTCAGTGTGGGTCAGCGAGAGTTATCAAAAAAAACATGAAAGCCCGAACTGTGTTGCTCAGTGGGTAGAGTGCTGGCCTGCGGACCAAAGGGTCCTGGGTTCGATTCCAGTTGAGGGCACGTACCTTGGTTGCAGGCTCCTCCTTGGCCCTTACCCTGTTCAGGGTACTCACAGGAGGCAATCAATCGATAATCCATGTGTTTCTCTGACATTGATGTTTCTCTCTCTCTCTTTCCCTCTCTTATTTACTCTCCCTAAAAATCAATGGAAAAATATCCTCGAGTGAGGATTAACGACGAAAAAAGAAAGAAAGAAAAATGTTAAGAGAACTAGACTGAGTCTGAAATCCACATGGATTTCTCCCCACCACTCCACACTTACTTCTGTGACAGTGAGGGACGATAGGACCTTAGGGGAGAGCTGAGAGGGACTGTGCAGGTTTCCAGTTACAACTCGTCATTGTGAGGCACTGAGAAGTCACGGTGTCCCCACAGTCTTGGTAAGTTGTTCGTTGTTACTGCGTTGGTCAAAGTGTAGGGAGTAGAATTAACACCAACGCTTAGGCTTAGGGTCCAGGTGCCATCGAGGGATGGCAGTGCTTTGAGGACTCGTCATTTCAGGCGGTCTGGATCCCCTCACTGCCTCTGTCCTTTTCCCTCTCCGCTTCTCATGCACTGAACTGATTGAAACTACAAAACAAAACCTGCTGCAGCAGGAGCGTGCGCTTCACGCCGCGGGATTCTGAGAGCAGTGCTTGCGCTGCCACTGGTGCGGGACGCGTGCTGGAACATTGTCTTTCCTCACAGATGCCTGGAAGTCGCTGACAGACAAAGTCCAGGAAGCGCGGTCCAATGCCCGGCTAAAGCAGCTGTCGTTTGCAGGTAACAGCTAGTGTGCTCATTCTGCTCCTGTCTCAGAATATGCTGGTAGCTTGGTCTACGTTACAGAGTTGATTCTAAAAACAAAACAAAAACCACAGCAACATTCTTTTTTTTAAATGAATTTTCACAACTTTATTGCGACATAATTCTTTTACTGTACGTTCACCCTTTAAAGCACACAGTTCGGTGGCTTTGAGTGTGCTCACCAAGGAGCAGCCGTCCTGTCTGTATCACGCCAGGACATTTCCATTATCGCCAAGAGCAACCTCGTGCCCGTCAGCAGTCATTGCTCAGCTCCAGCCCCTGGCAACCACGAATCCACTTTTTGTGTCGGTGGGTTTGCTGTGTATTTCGTACGTGGGACAGGGCTAGGCTGTCCAACTAGAGGGGTAACCAGTTCAGAACGACTGTTCAAATTTAATTATAGTTCATCCAGTGCAAAAAGAAGGAATCGTACAATATGTGGCCTTCTGGGGCTGGCTTCCTTCATTTAATACCATGCTCTGCTGTAACGTGGCCTCAGCACTCGCATCCTTTTTCTTTTTATTAACAAATGAATTTTGGCAGAATACACGTAAAATTTACCATCTTAACCATTTTGAGGTGTAGAAATTCAGTGGTGTTGAATACATTCTCAGTGTTGTACAGCCGTTGCCACCCATCACTCTTCATTCTTCCCCTCGCCCTGGCCCCTGGCCACCACCATTGTACTTTTTGTCTTTGTGAGTTGGATTACTCTAAGCACCTTATGTAATCATACAGTTTGTGACTTGCTTATTTCACTTACCATAATGTCCTCAAAGTTCATCCATGTTGTAGTATATGTCAGGATTTACTTTTTAAGGTTGAATAATATTTTACTGTGTCGTATTTTACATTTTGCTTATCCATTGATCGTCGATGGACACTTGGCTTACTTAATATTAATCCCTTATTAGATACATGTTTGCAAATAATTGCTCTCATTCTGTGACTTTTTACTCTATGGATAGTGTCCTCCCATTTTTTGCAGATGGTGAGGGAGATATTTTGGGGGCAAGAAAATAGGGTTCATGGATCTGGCTCTGACCAACTGGTTGTCACTGGATGAACTATAATTAAATGCGTCCTTAGTTGTTCTGAACTAGTTATTGGTAATGTGTAATTCTACTGGAGGGTTTGGCTCAGTGTTCTCCTCAGATTGAATAGTCTGGCCCTTTCTTTCTCCAGTGGCACAAAGATTTCTTTGGTTTATCCGTGTCTTGTGCTGCAATATGCAATGTAAGAAACCCTGAGCTCTGGAGGCAGATAGATCTGAGTTCAAGCTCTATTTCTGCCCTGTTGCTATCGATATTATATTGTTTGCAGCTAACTAACTTCTCTGAGTCTGGATCTCCGTATCTATAAGGTCATAATATTACTCCAACTTTCGATCTTTGTTGTGAGGATTAATTAAAATAATGAACCTGCCCTAGCTGGTTTGGCTCAGTGGATAGAGCGTTGGCCTGCGGACTGAAGGGTCTCGGGTTCAATTCCAGTCAAGGGCACATGCCTGGGTTGTGGGCTCGATCCCCAGTAGGGGATGTGCTGGAGGCAGCCGAGCAGTGATTCTCTCTCATCATTGATAACTCTCTCGCGCGCGCTTTCTCTCTCTCCCTCTCTCCCCCCCTTCCTCTCTGAAATCAATAAAGGAATATTAAAAATATATATATAATGAATCTTACATTATTGGCAGCTCTTCATTTATATGTAGCTATGTATTTATGTATCCTAATATACCTAATGTGCCAGTTAAGAGCATTATCCTGACTGAAGGGATTTGAAACCGAATTCAGGGAAATTATTGAAAATTAGCACTTTTTATAGCATCTTCTCTTTTTTTTAATCTTTATTATTAAAAGTATTTCCCCCATTGAGCCCTTCTAGCCCACCCCTGCTCCAGGCCTTCACCACCATATTGTCTGTGTCCATGGGTTACACAGACATGCATGCAAGTTCTATGGTTGATTACCTCCCACCCACCCACCCACTCTTCCCCGCCTTCCCTCTGAGATTCCACATTCTGTTCACTGTCTCTGGATATATTTTGTTGATTAGATTCCACATGTGAGTGAGATCAGTGACACTTGTCTTTCTCTGACTGACTTATGTCACTTAGCATGATACTCTCCAGATCCCTCCATGCTGTCTCAAAGGGTAAGAGATGCTTCTTTTTTGCTGCTGCATAGTATTCCATGGTGTAAATGTACCACCGTTTTTTACCCACTCATCTACTGATGGGCATTTAGCTATTGTAAATTGTGCTGCTATGAACACAGAGGTGCATACATTCTTTCTGTGTGGTGCTTCAGGTCTCTTAGTATATATTTCTAGAAGTGGGATCACTGGGTCAAATGCTGTTCCATATTTAATTTTTGAGGAAACTCCATACTGTTCTCCACAGTGGCTGCACCAGTCTGCATTCCCACCAGCAGTGCACGAGGGTTCCTTTTTCTCCGAATCCTCGCCAGCACTTGTCAGTTGTTGCTTTGTTGATGGTAGCCATTCTGACAAGTGTGAGGTGATACCTCCTTATTGTTTAATTTTCATCTCTCTGATAATCAGGGACTTTGAGCTTTTTTTCATATGTCTCTTGGCCATCTGTATGTCCACTTTGGAGAAATGTCTATTTAGGTCCTTTGCCATTTTTTAATTGGATTGTTTATCTTCCTTCTGTTAAGTTGTATGAGTTCCTTATATGTTTTGGGTATTAACCCTTTACCAGATGTATCATTGCCAAATATGTTCTCCCATACAGTGGGCTCCCTTTTCGTTTTGGCGATTGTTTCTTTTGCTGTGTGGAAGCTTTTCATTTTGATGTGGTCCCGTTTGTTTGTTTTCTCAGTTTCCTTTGCCCTCGGAGATGTATCGGTGAACATGTTGCTATGAGAGATGTCTGGCATTTTGCTGCCTTTGGTTTCTCTTGGGATATTTATGGTTTCACGACTTGACTTACATTTAAGTCTTTTATCCATTTTGAGCTTATTCTTGTGTATCGTGTAAGTTGGTGGTCTCTAGTTCCAATTTTTTGCATGTATCTGCCCAATTTTCCCCACACCATTTATTGAAGAGACTCTCTTGACTCCATTGTATATTCTTGCCTCCTTTATCAAATATTAATTGTAGTTTTCCGAGTACAAGTCTTTTATCGCCTTGGTTAAGTTTATTCCTAATTATCTTACTTTTTTTTTGTTGCAATGGTAAATGGGATTATTTGTTTAGTGTCTCTTTCTAAGAATTCATTATTGGTGTATTTAAAAAAAATCAATTTCTGGGTGTTGATTTTGTATCCTGCTACATTGCCCAATTCATTTATTAAATCTAGTAGTTTTTTGGTGGAGTCTTTAGTGTTTTCTATTACGATATCATGTCATCTGCGAATAAGGACAGTTTTACTTCCTCCTTTCCAATTTCGATGCCTTTTATTTCTTCTTGTCTGATCACTGTGGCTAGGATTTTCAGTTGAATAAGAGTGGTGAAAGCAGACATCCCTGTCTTTTTTTTTTTTTTAATATATTTTTATTGATTTTTTACAGAGAGGAAGGGAGAGGGATAGAGAGTTAGAAACATTGATGAGCAAGAAACATCGATCAGCTGCCTCCTGCACACCCCCTACTGGGGATGTGCCCGCAACCAAGGTACATGCACTTGACCGGAATCGAACCCGGGACCCTTCGGTCCACAGGCCAACGCTCTATCCACTGAGCCAAACCGGTCAGGGCCAGACATCCCTGTCTTGTTCCTGTTCTTAGGGGAAATGGTTTTCATTTTTTCCCATCGAGTATGATGTTGGCTGTAGGTTTGTCATCTATGGCCTTTATTATGTTGAGATATGATCACTGTATTCCGACTTTGCTGAGTTTTTATCAAAAATGGGTGTTGGGCCCTAACCGGTTTGGCTCAGTGGATAGAGCATTGGCCTGCGGACTAAAGGGTCCCAGGTTCGATCCCCGCTAAGGGCATGTACCTTGGTTGTGGGCACATCCCCAGTAGGGGGCGTCAAGGAGGCAGCTGATCGATGTTTCTCTCTAATCGATGTTTCTAACTATCCCTCTCCCTTCCTCTCTGTGAAAAATCAATAAAATATATGTTTTTTAAAAAATGGGTGTTGGATTTTGTCAAATGCTTTTCTGCATCTATTGATATGATCGTGTGATTTTTGTCTTTCAGTTTGTTTATACGATGTATCACGTTTATTGATTTGCGAATATTGTACCAGATTTGCATCCCTGGGATAAATCCTACTTGGTCATGGTGTATGATCTTTTTAATATATTGCTGGATCTAATTTGCCAATATTTTGTTGAGGATTTTAGCATCTATGTTCATCAGGGATATTGGCCTGTAATTCACTTTCTTTGTAGTGACTTTATCTGGTTCTGGAATTAGGATAATGCTGGCCTCATAAAAAGAGCTTGGAAGTGTTCCTTCCCCTTGGAGTTTTTTGGAATAGTTTGAGAAGGATAGGTGTTAGTTTTTCATCGAATGTTTGGTAAAACTCCCCTGTGAAACTTGTGTTTGCTGGGAGTTTTTTGGTTACTGCTTCTATTTCATCAGTTGTTATTGGCCTATTCAGGTTTTCTGATTCAGTTTTGGGAGACCGTATTTTCTAGGAATTTGTCTGTTTCATCCACATTGTCCAGCTTGTTGGCATATAGTTGTTCATAGTATTTTCTTAAAATCCTTTGTATTTCTGTGGTGTCAGTGGTTACTTCTCCGCTTTTGTTTCTAATCTTATTTATTTGGGTCCTTGTTTCTTATGAGTCTGACTAATGGCTCCTCAATCTTATTTATCCTTTCAAAGAACCAGCTCTTGGTTTCATTGATTTTTTTCTTTTTTTGTATTTTTTTTTTTAGTCTGTCAGTTATTTCTGCTCTAATCTTTATTATTTCCTTCCTTCTACTTGGCTTTTCTTGTTCTCTTTCTGGTTCTTTAAGTTGTAGGGTTAAATAGTTTATCGTTAATTTTTGTTGTTTTTTGAAGTAAGCCTCTAGTGCTATGAACTTCCCTCTCAGGACTGCTCTTGCTATGTCCAAGATTTTGGGTTGTTGTGTGTTCATTTTCATTTCTTTCAAGGAAGGTTTTTTATTTCTTTCTTGATCTCATTGGAAACCCATTCATTGTTTAATAACATGCTATTTAGCCTCCATGTGTTTGAATGTTTTGGGGTGTTTTTACTGTAGTTGAGTTCTAATTTCATTCCACTGTGATCTGAGAAGATGCTTGATATGATTTCAGTCTTCTTGAACTAGAGACTTGTTTTGTGTCCTAACATGTGGTCTATCTTTGAGAATGACCCATGTGCACTTGAGAAGAATGTATAGTTTGCAGCTTTGGGTGAAATGTTCTATAAATGTCACTTAACTCCACTGTATGTAATTAGGTGCTCCTACATTGGGTACATATATATTTCCCAGAGTTATAACTTCTTGTTGGATTGATCCCTTTAGTACTATGTATTGACCTTTGTTGTCTCTTATGATAGCCTTCATTTTGAAGTCTATTTTGTCAGGTATGAGTATTGGTACCCCAGCTTTTATTTCTTTTCCATTTGCATGGAACATTTTTTCCATCCCTTCACTCTCATTCTGTGAGTCTTTTGTTCTGAGATGGATCTCTTGAGTAGAGCATATAGTTGGGTCATGTTTTTGTATCCATTCAGCTACCCTGTCTTAATATATATTTTTTTTAATTAATTTCAGAGAGGAAGGGAGAGAGAGAGAAATATCAATGATGAGAGAGAATCATTGATCGCTCCTGCATACCCCCCACTGGGGATCGAGCCCACAACCCAGGCATGTGCCCTTGCCTGGAATCAAACCTGGGACCCTTCAGCCCACAGGCCAACACTCTATCCACTGAGCCAAACTGGCTAGGGTAACCCTATGTCTTTTGATTGCAGCATTTTTTTAACTGAAAATCTTTATTGTTTAAAGTATTACACGAGTCTCCTTTTCCCCCATTGACCTTTCCCCGGCCGCTCCCAGCCCCCAGCTCATGAACCACAACCTCTGGGCTTGGGCACACGAAGGCTGAATTGTTAGCATGTACCCCAAGGACTTCTCGTTGCTGACAGTGGTGTGCTTTCGCATTAGCACACCATGGGCCCCGCAGGTCCCTCGGCCGGGAATGGCCTTCCGGTAGTCTTTCCAGACCTCAGCCTCTGTGACCACTCTTCTCTATACTCACTGTCACCATTATCCCTCAAGTTACAGAAACCCCACCTCCTGACTGATTTAAATAGGAAGCTGATTTGCCATTTATGTTTCTATCTCTCTCCCTCTCCCTTCCTCTCTGAGATCAATAAAAACATATTTAAAAAAAAAGAAAGAAAGGGAGCCTGGCTGGAGTAATACCGTCCACGGCTCAGATTCTGCCACGTCAGCTGCGTGGCCGGGGGTGGTGTTTACGTTCTGTGAGCCTCGGTTTACTTCTCTGGAGATGAAGCTAGTGACTCTGGCCCCTGTGGTCACTAGGACCATAAAGTGAAGCCATGCATAGAGCATCTCTGTGCACACAGAGCAGAGATAAGAGTCCATAGTTTTCATTTGCTGTTTTCACTTTATCTGTCACAAATGTTGTCCATATTGATAGATCTGTATTTGCATAATTTTGCTTAAAAATGTTTGATTGGCCCTAACCGGTTTGGCTCAGTGGATAGAGCGTCGGCCTGCGGACTGAAGGATCCCAGGTTCGATTCCGGTCAAGGGCATGTACCTGGGTTGTGGGCACATCCCCAGTAGGAGATGTGCAGGAGGCAGCTGATCGATGTTTCTCTCTCATCGATGTTTCTAACTCTATATCCCTCTCCCTTCCTCTCTGTGGAAAACCAATAAATTATTTTTAAAAAATGTTTGATTGATTTAGGGAGGGGATAGGAGAGGGAGAGAGAGAAACATTGATCAGCTGACTCCTGCACACCCCCTACTGGGGATTGAGCCCCCCAGCTGGGCAGGCACCCTGACTGGGAATCGAGCCCGTGACCTCTCAGTGCATGGGACGGTGCTCAACCAACTGAGCCGCACTGGCCAGGGCTGTGTCCGCATCGTTCGAGTGGCCATCTAATGGAACTGCTGGCTGGTCTTCAGCTCGCCCGTGAGCGGCCTCGCGGGTGCTCCCTGGCTGGGCCGGTGGCCGCCGCGCACACCTGCTCCGCTCCTCACCGGTGCCTCTGCCCGCAGGTGTGAATGGCTTGCGGATGCTGGGGATTCTGCACGACGCGGTCGTGTTCCTGACCGAGCAGCTGTCGGGCGCCAAGCACTGTAGGAATTACAAGTTCCGTTTCCACAAACCGGAGGAGGCCAATGAGCCGCCCCTGAACCCTCACGGCTCAGCCCGGGCCGAGGTGCACCTGAGGCAAGTCCCGTCCTTTTCTGGAAGCAGTTTGGGGTCCGAGTTTATTACCTGACGATGTAATTATTTTCCCACATAACCAGGAGATGTTCAGTGTTCGCGTCTTCTATTGCTTCGATTGAGTTATTTCTCTAAATGTATTCTAATCCCTTGGCTCCAGGAAGTCTGCGTTTGACATGTTTAACTTCCTGGCTTCCAAGCACCGGCAGCCGCCTGAGTACAACCCCAACGACGAGGAGGAGGAGGAGGTGCAGCTGAAGTCGGCCCGGTGAGTCTGGGAGGGCGGGCGCTGGCAAACTCTGCCTCCCTCTGCTGGCTCCTCGCTGCGTGGCCTGACCAGACTCCCGGGAGCACGCAGAGGACTGAGGTCATGTGGTGAAGTGGCAGGAGCCGCTGCAGGGACAGCGTGTTAGCGGAGAAAGGAAGTAACTCTCGGGTGTCCGTTTTCTTTGCTTCGGCCGTAGTGCACTCTGCCAGCTCTGGCTGCACACGGGAGTCACCCTGGTCAGAAAACACTATAGGTTTTAGCCCGAGCCCATCTGGCTCAGTGGCTGGAGCGCCAGCCTGGAGACTGAAGGGTCTCGGGTTCAATTCCAGTCAAGGGCACATACCTTGGTTGCAGGCTCCTCCCAGCCGGGGCCCTAGTCGGAGGGGAGAGGGGGCGTGCAGGAGGCAACCAATCGATGTGTTTCTCACACAGCGATATTTCTCTGTCCTTTCTCTATTCCACTCTCTCTAAAATCAATTGGAAAATATCCTCAGGTGAGGATTAAAAAAAAGAAAGTATTTAAAAGAGTCCTAATTTTATAAGGTACTTGTTTGCTTGGCACTGAGCAAAGAACACTGAGTCCTCTTCTCCAGGACCCTTCAGTCTAAGACTCAGAACTGAGTGGAGTTCATTATTACATCCTTGTCTCCTTAGGAGGGCGACTAGCATGGACCTGCCCATGCCCATGCGCTTCCGGCACTTGAAGAAGACGTCTAAAGAGGCTGTTGGTGTCTACAGGTATGACAGATTCTAGAGAGCCTGCTAGGAAACTAGTGATGTTTTCCAAAATCGGAACGGCCCCACTGCTGGAGCGCGTGCCCCCCTCGGAAAGCTGGGTTTGTAGGTAACAGCCATTGAACCTGAGCCCTGGGTCCTGCAGTTGTTACACTGAACAATGCATTTAACCCAGCAAAGCTTCCCATTGCTGCTGCGTCAGTGGCTGTATGCAGAATGGAGAGCACTTTTGTCCTTGGCCATCTCAGAAAGTTCCTGCCCTCAGATCAGGTGGGGCCAGGTTCTTTTTTCCCCAAGTGTCGGTCCCTCTTAGGGGACTAACAGGGGATGTTACTCATTTGTTCATGTGTTCATACAATTAACCTTATTGCAGGACGTGTGGCTGATCTTGTCCATCTTCCTGTCCTAGGTCTCCCATCCATGGCCGGGGTCTCTTTTGTAAGAGAAACATCGATGCGGGTGAGATGGTGATCGAGTACGCTGGCAATGTCATCCGCTCCATCCAGACTGACAAGAGAGAGAAGTACTATGACAGCAAGGTGCGTCTCACACTCTCTCTCCTGTTCCTTCGTTTTGTTATAGAAAGTGACCACCAACTATAACTATCTCTAGATCAAAGAAAAAATAGTATTCCCCGGGCCGATGTGGCTCAGTTGGTCGGCATCATCCCCTGCACGGAAAGGTTGCGGGCTCGATCCCTGGTTGGGGGCATGCAGGAGGCAGCCCATCGATGTGCTTTCACATCAATGTTTCTCTCTCCCTCTCCCTTCTTCTCTTTCAAAAGATCAATTTTTTAAAAATAGTACTTTATTGATTCAAAGACACTTTTTTTTCAACATTTCTATATCCTCTGAAATTTGTGGTGGGACCAGTAAAAGTTCACAATCTACTCTAAGGATTAGTGTACAAAATACTTGTTGAAGGTTTGTCTGAATGGCTCTCGGAGTCAAAACCACATGGCAACACAATGCTCAGGTTTCTCTTTCCTGTTGGCTGGAACATCAAAAAGAAAAGAAAAAAAGAAACCAGTAATCTAGTGTCTATAACCTAGGAATTCATCATGGAAGTATCTTGAGAGATGGGAGGAATCTGGAAATTATACCAGAAGAAATGTTCAGCAGCAGCAACTATAAGTCACATTAGGAAAAGGTTGGGCTCTGGCCAGTTTGGCTCCGTGGATAGAGTATCAGCCCCCAGATGGAAGGTCTCCGGTTAGATCCCAGTCAAGGGCACACACCTTGGTTGCAGGCTCGATCCCCGGCCCTGGGCGGGGCAAGTGTGGAAGGCAACCAGTTGATGTATTTCTCTTACGTCAGTGTTTCTCTCTTTGTTTCTCCCCTTCCCTTCCATTCTCCCTAAAAAGCAATGGAAAAATATCCTCGGTGAGGGTTAACAAAAATTTTTTTAAAAACACATATTTCTCAGTTAAAAGAAAGAAAGAAAAAGGTTGGGAGATGCTCTCAAATCTGAGCTGTACTAAACCGATGCTCGCCTTCGCGTGCAGGGCATCGGCTGCTACATGTTCCGCATCGATGACTCCGAGGTGGTGGACGCCACCATGCATGGCAACGCTGCCCGCTTCATCAACCACTCATGCGAGCCCAACTGCTACTCCCGGGTCATCAACATCGATGGACAGAAGCACATCGTCATCTTTGCGATGCGCAAGATCTACCGCGGGGAGGAGCTCACCTACGACTACAAGTTTCCCATCGAGGACGCCAGCAACAAGCTGCCCTGCAACTGTGGCGCCAAGAAATGCCGGAAGTTCCTCAACTGAAGCTGCTCCTCCCCCCAGTGCCGGGACCGGGGCCACCTTCGCCAGAGCCGGGAGTTGGGGCCTGAGGGGCCTCCCAGGTGGCTGAGCCCTGTGTCCTGTATTCACATTAGACATGTGATCAGAGTCCTGGGGAGAGAGGAGGTCTCAGAGAAGATCCGGGACCTGCCTTCTGCCGGGGCCCCCTGTTGTGTGCTGTTCAGAAATGGGGAGAGGGGTCCCTAGTACACTTGCCTGGAAGGAGCTCTGGGTTCATTGCGTTGGGAGGTTGGGCCTGAGCCTCTCCTCAGAGAGAAGTGGCCGTCCTCTCTGTGGCCCTTTCCCACGCCCTTCAGCCAGGGGCCAGGCAGAGCCCTGGGTGGGGGTGGTTTGGTCCCTGATCGCTTGCCGGCGGGCCCAGCTGGAGCCGTCGGGGAACAAACAGGAGGCGGGTGGTTTCCCTGCCTTCCCAGGGAGCACTCGCTTCTGGTTGGGAAAGGGGATTCTGTGTTGGGGTTGTGCCAATTAATTAGCAAACACCGAGCCTGTGGCTGTAAGCGGGAGTCCGTCCCCATGAGCCTTATCTCAGCCAGTTTCCCTCCTTGACCGCAGGAGCGGCTTCCTCCTCACTCCTCTTCACTCCACTTCCCTCGTTTTCCCTGCTCGGCCTCCACTGCTTTCCCATTCTCTCTGGGTGGAGGAGACCGAGACTCCTGCTCAAGGACACTCCCTGTGGGCATACTGTGCGCCTCCGAATGTCCCCTGAGCCTGGAGGCACTCCCAGTGGGAGGTGGACAGGAGGCCTTGGCCAGAACCAGACAGAATGAGGCGTTTTCTCAAAACTCCGCTGAGAGTTTTAGAGAAACGTCCGGAGCCTGATATTTGAGACGAGGGAAAGGTTGTTTCAATAGTTGAGTCATGCAGCAACCAGAGCATCGGGCCAGGGTGCCTCTGGGCCCCATCCCTAGGCCACGGTGACCATTTTCCCTTCATGACGACATAGGAAGACTTGATCTTTAAAGGGTCCATGTCCAGTTGAAGGCACAACACTAATCAGATTTCAAGGCCCAAACCTTGGGGACTGAGCACCTTGCATTGAGGGGACTGCCACCTATGCAAACTCCACGGCTAAGTGAGTTCATGACACTACTGCCCTGCGCCCTCCCATGTGGCCACCCGGACCCTCTGCTTCCTCCCTCCCCGAGACAGTGTCCCGACCTATTAAATTAAGTCATCAGATTTTACTCTGTTCTGTTTACAGTTTACTATTTAAGGTTTTATAAATGTAAATATATTTTGTATATTTTTCTATGAGAAGCACTTCATAGGGAGAAGCACTTATGACAAGGCTATTTTTTAAACCGCGGTATTATCCTAATTTAAAAGATCGGTTTTAAATAAGTTTTTATTTTCATAGGATGAAGTTAAAGAAACTATTCAGCTGTACATGCAAAGTCTGGTTTTTCCTGCCCAGCTCCCCCTGGAAGTTTCTGTTGTTTCATGTGTAGTTTGTTTGTGCCCTGTTGACATAAACGTTTCCTGGGTTTGCTCTTCGACAATAAAAGGAAGGTCACCCAGCCCCTTGGGGCCGCTCCTCTTCTTTCCCCGCACTGGCCCCGAGCGGTGACCGTGCTCATCTCCTTTCCCCCTTCACAGCGACCGAGCGGTTGGCACCTGACATCCCCATCACCCTCGGCCTCAGATCACCTCGTTCCCCCCTTGCCCACTGAGCCCTCATTCCTGCAGAGACCCCACTGAAGCTGAAGCAGTCTGACCGCTCCCCAGGGAGCAGATCTGTTTCTCCGCCTCGGTCAGAGCGTGTAGTCCCTTCCCCCGGAGCCCCTCCCTGGGAAGTCCAGCCAAGCAATACTCCGCCAGCTCTGCCCCGGCTCACGGCTCTGCTGTGCCTTCGCCCTGGGCTCCTGGGCTCCCGTGCCCTTAAGAACTTCGTGTGGTGGCTCTGCTGAAAGATGCCGTTCCCCTGCCTGCGGGGCCCAGCACTGTGGCCAGGGTGCAGAGACCGCCCTGGGACGTGGAGAAGGCACTCCACCCAGACCTCCCTTCCTTCCTCTTGCCCGTGAACAAGACATGGTGGCCCGAGGGTTCACTACTGTCTGGTTTCCTTTATTATTGCACTGTGTGAGGTTTTTGTAAATCCTTTATTACTTTTTTAATTTTTTTTTAGAAAAAAACCTTAAGCTGCATTTGTTACT
Source organism: Myotis lucifugus (assembly GCF_000147115.1). NCBI lineage: Eukaryota > Metazoa > Chordata > Mammalia > Chiroptera > Vespertilionidae > Myotis > Myotis lucifugus. Next base: position 124,156 of record NW_005871609.1, on the reverse strand, counting down.
GGAATGATTAATGCACTGATGGGTCACGACTTCACCAAAGGCCAGTCTGGGGTGGGGGAGACTCAGCTGAGCAGACCCAGTTACTGCTCTGCTAGGCCGAGTACTGTGAGCCCCTTCTCTCCCCCAAACCTGCGTCTCCTCCTGTGGCTGCAGGTGGTCTGCCTGGCCTTTCCCTCCCTGGTTATAACCACGGAAACGAGAAGTCCCTCCCACAGCTCAGCCTTGAGTTCATTGCCAAACTTCAGCCAACCTGCCAGGGACTTGGGGAGTGAGCTAAGCAGGCAGAAGATGGGATAGCTGCCTCCAAAACACCCAAATTTGTTTTGAAAGTGAGCTAAGGAGTCTCCTCACAGAAGTGCAGACAGGTACTGCGGTGGGTCACTCCTAAGTCTCCAAGGGGCACCCCACGTCCCTGAGGAGTGACAGGCTGCGACCTGGGTGGTTCTGTGAACACTGGCACCCGCCGGTTTAGCTGCTGTGGCCGCCTCTCCTGGTGGCAGAGATGGCTGTGTAACCAGAGAAGCTGCCGGCGCTGACCCTTGACCAGAACTCGGTCCCACCACCTTCAGCACAACCCCTCCTGGTTTTAGACCAGTAACGAGTTAGGGGCAGCCCTGGCAGCTGTATGCTCTGCCCAGGCTCCTTTGCCGCGATCCGGGCCCCACCCTGCTTGCCTGCAGATCCCCGGCCACGCGGTACCTGGATTTCACAAAACACAACAACACAACACAAAAAAATCTTTTAATGAATGTATCTTTCTAAAGGACTGACGTTCAATCAAATATCCGAAACTACTAAAGGTCCAAACCTTGTCAGATGATAACTTTTAAGTTTGATTTGGGGTATTTTAGGTTAAAAAATTTTTTTTCCTTTTTTTTTTTTTTTTTTTTTTTTAAGGAAAAGCGGGTCATTGCAAAGGGCTGGGTGTGATTTTGTTTCGTCTCCATTTTAAAGCAATACAAGGTGATTGAGCAGATGGTTTTATGCCGAATCACGAACACCAGTCAAGACTCACTCTCTAAACTTGCAACTTTTGTGTTTTGGTTTTCAAATAAGTATAAATATGATATATATAGGAATAATATAGTAATGCACCGTGTAACAAAGCCTCGTGCAGTCCATGGCTTTCATTCTCTTAACACTATAGGTAGGGGTGTGTTCCAGTTGCTAGTGGCGGCGGGAAAAGCCGCTGGCCCTTCTGATGCTCGGGAACGGGGAGGCCCGGACACGGGGGAGGCAGACAGCGGTCCCAGCGGTCAGCGACGCAGAAGGTGCCACCTGGATGCTTTTCTGCCAGTGGATGTTGCCAGGCAGTATCTGTACTCCTTGTTTTTCTATTTTTGGTTATGAATGTTGGGGTTACCACCTGCATTTAGGGGAAAATTGTGTTCTGTGCTTTCCTGGTATCTTGCTCCCAGGTACTCTAGTTCTGTCTTTCAACCAAGAAAATAGACTCGTGGTGTTTCTTTCATTGAACTTTTAACAGTCTCTTTAGTAAATACAGGTAGTTGAATAATTGTTTCAAAAGCTCAACAGATGACAAGCTTCTTTTCTAAAAATGACATTTCTTGATACCTTTATCATGTATAACAGATCTTTCGGTTGTTTTTTTTCTTTCCTTGTGTTCTTCCAAGCTTCTGGTTAGAGAAAAAAGGAAAAAAAAAAAGGGAAAAAAAAAAGTGTCTAAAGTCCATCAGTGTTAACTCCCTGTGACAGGGATGAAGGAAAATAACTTTAATAGTTCAAAAAATAATAATGCTGAAAGCTCTCTACGAAAGACTGAATGTAAAAGTAAAAAGTGTACATAGTTGTAAAAAAAAAAAGGAGTTTTTAAACATGTTTATTTTCTATGCACTTTTTTTTATTTAAGTGATAGTTTAATTAATAAACATGTCAAGTTTATTGCTGCACGTGGTGGACCTTTCTTTTGGCTTCGTTGGGCGGAGGGTTGGGGGAGGGGAACAGGATGCCTGCCACAGTCCTCTGCCTTCCACACCGGCTCTCTTCACAGCATTTCCTTTCCTTATCAATGATGTCTACTCAGCACCTAATTCTGGACTTGAAGAAAGGCTCAAGAGGACAAAGAAATAGTTCCTTTACTGCCTGCATACCCTCCCTGACCCATGGGTAGTCAAGCCCTGGCTTCTGTTGGTTTCCTCCTGATCTGAATAGAATAAAAGCACGCAAAAGAGAACCTGGACAGCACGGCTCTCTCCCCTCCACCTTAAGCCTGAAAATGTATTTACTGTTTCTCCTGGGACGGGAATGCTGGTGGGGAGGTGGTTGAGAAATAGCTGTGAATGTTCCGCCAAGCCAGGGTCACGAGGCCCAGGGCCAAAGGAGCCCAGGGCCAAAGGACGTCCAGTTTACCCTGTAACCAAAAGAACAGGACACTCCTCTTCATGGGGATGGTCCTCAAACAACCTCCCTCAGATCCACTGGCTGCAAAGCTCAGCCCCACCCACCGCTTCTCCCTCCCTCCTCTCATCCTGAGTCACCTTTGTGGAGTTTTGGAGTTGAGCACCATGGGGACGCTAAACGATCAGGCAGTTTTGCAGGCCATCTTCAACCCCGACACCCCATTTGGAGACGTTGTTGGGTTGGACCTGGGAGAGGAAGCTGAGGAAGAAGATGAAGGTGAGTATTTGACCTTGGAGGATAGCTCTCTACATTGGCTGGTCTGCAGGCCTTCCTGGGGAGGCCAAGGTAGGTGATCTTACAAAACCCCATGTTTGCTCCAGACCCTTGGGCAATGATTGAAATTGGCCTTAAAGATCGGAGAATCCCTAGAACACTGATGGGGGGGTTGACAAGAGTCACTGCCAAGAGGAAAGGGCCAGGGCCTGTCTCAGTCCTTCAGCCCTCACACCTCTGAATGTACCTCACCACTCAATTCTCCCCATGATCCAAGCTTCACTGTGTTGGGGTGTAGGAGGGTGCTACTAAACTCATATCACTGTCGTAACAGAATATATCACCACAAAGACCGGAAGAGGGCAGGGCAGGGCTCTGTTGCATGGTTCCAAGCTAAGCGAGCATTCAGTGCCGCGTGCCATTACAAGCAGCTCTGAGCCGATCCTCCCACAGTGCACTCTGGCTTTCCATCGGTCCCCAGTGAGGACTGGGGTCCCCATCGAGGTTTTTATGTCCTTGTTTCTAAAGGGGTGACGCCGAAGCCTTACTGAGACTTCAGACTGAAAAGCTGGGGATATGTGGGGAGGGATTTTCGTGACCTGGGGGTGTCACGGAGGCCTCAGTGTTGGAGGCAGTGCAGTCGAGCAAAACGGGGGCACACTCAGGAAAGGACCTGGGCTCAACTCCAAGCTGTGCAACTCACAGGCTGTGTGGCCTGGAGCAAGACTTTTTAGCTGCAGGCTAAGGAGCTTGAGCTTCATTCCCTTCATTCCCAGGTTCCTTTGGGGCTTAGCCTTGGGTGACCTCGGCTCCCCCGTCCCAAATACCGCATCTCACTCCAGCTGTGACCACCCCTCAGCCCAGGCAGTTCTGGCTCACGTGTCCAGAGCCTGAGGTGGCTTTTGCTTCTTGCTCCCAACTGCACACCTGCCCCCTCCTGGCTCCCTCCCTGGCACAGGTGGAGTTTTCCCGCAAGCACAGCTGGAGCAGTCCAAGGCCCTGGAGCTGCAGGGGGTGACCGCAGCAGAGGCTGGCGACCTCAGCACAGCGCTGGAGAGGTTTGGCCAAGCCATCAACCTGCTGCCCGAGAGGGCGTCAGCCTACAACAACCGAGCCCAGGCCCGGCGGCTGCAGGGAGACGTGGCAGGTGAGGGGAGGTGCCCTGGAGCCTCTACAGAAGGGGCCCGGCCATGCACAGACCTGAGATGAAGTGGTTGTAGGGTTGGGGTTTGGGGGTGGGGAGTCATTCAACCCCTCTGGAATCTGCATTCTGACCTATAAGAGAGATATTATGGTCCCTGCTAACCTCTTGGACTATTGTGAAAGTCAGATTAGATTGCATTCCATTTATTTATTTAACATTTCATGAGAATCTACTATTGTAATAATGGGCCAGGTGCTGAGGACACAAAGATAAAAGATACAGCAACTACTATGTGCCAGCCACTAAGCACTTTACATGTAAGCTGTAGTAACTAATTTAATTCTCACAACCCTGGAAGGTATGTAGTCTTACCTTCGTTTTACAGATGAAGACACTGAAGCATGGAGGTCAGGTAGCATGCTGCTCTCATACAGCTGAGACGTAGCAGAACTGGGATTGGAACCAGGTGTCAGGGCTCCAGAGTGATACTGCTTCTCAAGCTTGCAGACCAGGCGCCAGGACAGACATGATTGCAATACCATAACAGGTTGAGAAGCATCTGCTCCTGATGAGTGGGTTTTGAAGGATGAGTAGGAGTTCGCTGGATGGAGGGGAGGAAGTGGAGAAGGCACAGCCTGTAGAAGTCCAGAAAGGCATGAAAGAAAAGTACAGGGAATGTCATACCTCCAAGCTGACTGGACCAGGGAGTGGTGGAAGGATGGGGCAGGGCCTGGAAGGAAACAGGAATCACTAAAGGATTTTAACTGGGAGTGACTGGATCAGACTTGTGGCATTTAGGTCATTCTAGCCAGAGTGGGGACAGTGGGACAAAAGGGGCCATGCTAGGAACCAGAGCGCAGGCCGACCAGTGGTGAGCCACAGAAGTCTAGTAGACTGCTAAGACTCCTGGTGGTGGGCGTGCTCCTGGGACCAGTACTGCCAGGCTGGGGGTCTGGACTCCGTTATGGGAACAGCGAAGAACCTCGAGGGTCCCTCCTCCAGGCTGGTCTGTCACCTGGCCCGGGCAGGGCAGGGTCCGGCAGGGCTGTAAAGGTCCTGGAGACAGCCTACTGACCCAAACCCGAGAGGACCAGAGGCCATTCGCCTGGAGGAGGCCTTCCATTCCTCCAGACCAGCTCCTCTGAGGGAAACCGAGAAACGCTGCCATCAGGGAGCTGCTCAAAGGCCCAGGCCCAGAGCCCCCGCTGGGTTCCGGGGACCAAAACAGCCAGAAGGCAGCTCAGCCTTGCTAGGACGGGGAGCTCCCCAACCATCCTGGCGGGGTCTCTCGACTAGACTATAGAGAACAAGAGTGAAATGAGAACGCAGAAATGCAGCTCGGTGGGCCCTACAGCAGATGCCAGCGGGCTCCCCGAGGTTCACATGCCCAGTATTCTATGAGGACAATAAAAATAAAAATGCGGCAGGCCAGCTCTGGCTCCAAGACCCCTTCAAAAAAAAATTAGATACAAAATAGTGAAGACGCTGGAAATAAAGAACGAGGAAAGGCGGTCAGTGGAGAAACGCTGTTTTAAAAATCACACAATGGAGCCCCGGCCGGTGTAGCTGAGCCAGCGGGGCATCGCGCCGTGCACGGGAAGGCACACGCCTAGGCTGCGGCTCCACCCCTGCAGGGGCCGCAGGAGGCAGCCTTTTAGAAAAGGCAGTAAGGAAGGAGAACCCTTCCTCATTGTCAAAAAAGTCACACCACGGGAAAGAGGAGCGAAAAGCCTTCAAAGGGAAAAAGAAAGAGAAATGGACTTGCCTGTGTTTGTAAGAAACTGTAACTATTTGGGGCTCTGGGACTCAGTCACCGGCCCGTGGTAGCTGGGGAACCACGTCCACGTGGAAGACTCAGGCCAGCCACGGGCCAGACTCATGAACACGGGGACTTCCGGAAGCCCCAGCTGTGCGGGTGTTGGGTGTGGGGGGCGAGGGCTCTTCCCACCACTGGCCGCGGCCAGGGAGCCCAGGCGAGTCTCCGGCTCCCGGGTCCGCCCATCTGTGCGATGCAATAGCGGCCACCGCCGCCCGGCCCGCGCCCAGGCCCAGGCCCAGGCCCAGGCCTGAGCGCGGGCTGTCCTCGCTGTCCGCAGGGGCCCTGGAGGACCTGGAGCGCGCCGTGGCGCTGAGCGGCGGCCGGGGCCGCGCCGCCCGCCAGAGCTTCGTGCAGCGCGGGCTGCTGGCGCGGCTGCAGGGCCGGGACGACGACGCCCGCCGGGACTTCGAGCGGGCGGCGCGACTGGGCAGCCCCTTCGCGCGGCGCCAGCTGGTGCTGTTGAACCCGTATGCCGCGCTGTGCAACCGCATGCTGGCCGACGTGATGGGGCAGCTGCGCGGGGAGCGCACCCCGCGCTGAGCCCCGCGGGCGGAAGGGCGCCCGAACCAATAAAGTTGCGGGCTCGACAGCTCCCGCTCGTTTCTGCCCTCTGCGGGGGCGCCTGCCCAGAAGTGAA
>NW_005871609.1:110104-117657 GCF_000147115.1 Myotis lucifugus | reverse complement strand
TGATTGGTCCAGCCCAGCGCGGCACCGCCCGGCTGGCGTCCGTCGCTGCCTGCGGCTGCGCTGGGCTGCGCTGGGCCCACGGCGAGGTGAGGGCCGGGAGGCGGGGTGGGCGCTCTTCGCGACCTCCGCGGGCGGGACCACCTTCTCCTCAGCCCACCCTCGCCTCCGCAGCCGGAAGGATGGGGCGGGGGGGCGGGCGAGGCGGGGTCTGGAGCCGGCGGCCCCTTTGGGGGAGGGGCGCGGGGGCGGCCCTGCGCCTGGGGCGGGCCGCACGGGGCTGGGAGTCTGCGGAGCTGTGCCTGCTCGCCGGCGAGTCAGTTCGGCCTTCCGCGCGTGGCTGCTCGCCTCCTTGCCTTCCGCCCCGTGGGTCGGTCTACATTGGTTTACTTGCGTGGTTTATTTTTGTTCTGGAGACCTAGTTCTGGAGGAATACATTTGCCCGCTCCCACCTGAATAATGTCGAGGCCCGCCCCTTCTTTTGGCAGCCCGGCCGCGGCCACCATGGCGCTGCCCGCAGGCCCAGCCGCCCTCCCGCACACACTGCTGCTCCTGCCAGCCCTCCTGAGCTCAGGTACACCCCTCTGCAGGCACTTCCGGGCCGCGCCTTCTCTCCCCTTCTTGCCTGCACCTCGGTTTGGGGCGCCTTCAGGCCCTCGGCTCCAGCGCTGGGTTTCCCGACCCACGTGCCCGCGGTGCAGCCACTCCCTGTGGGAGACCTCTCCGCCTGCTGCCCCTCGGTAACTGGGCCTCATCGTGGTCACAGAGCAGTGCCAGCCCGACCCAGAACGTTCTGTCGTGTTCCAGGTTGGGGGGAGTTGGCGCCGCAAATCGATGGCCAGGCCTGGGCTGAGCGGGCACTTCGGGAGAATGAACGCCACCCCTTCACCTGCCGAGTGGCGGGGGTGTCTGGCACCCCCCGATTGGCCTGGTACCTGGATGGACAGCTGCAGGAGGCCAGCACCTCACGGCTGCTGCGTGTGGGCGGGGAGGCCTTCTCGGGGGGCACCAGCACCCTCACTGTCACTGCGCAGCGGTCCCAGCATGAGCTCAACTGCTCCCTGCAGGACCCGGGCAGTGGCCCGGCCGCCAACGCCTCGGTCATCCTCAATGTGCAATGTGAGTGTCCCCGAGGTGGGCAGGGGGCGAGGTCCTCTGCCCGGGGACCCCCAGCAGCCACATAGCAGATGGTCTGATAGGACATTGAACACACATTTAAGCGCTTTGCAAATATTAACTAACTTTAATCCTCACAATAATCCCATGAGCAAATCCCTGTTGTTATCCCCACTTTACAAATTAGAAAACAGCACAGAGAAGTTAAGCAATCTGGCAGAGATCACACCGCTAGCTGGTAAGAAACACAGCCAGTATTCAGATCCATACATTTTGGCTCTAGTGTTTATACTCTTTTTAAAAAATATGTTTTTATTGACTTTTTCGAGAGAGAGGAAGAAAGAGGGAGAGATGGAAACAGTGATGAGACTCAGTGATCAGCTGCCTCCCACTGGGGACATTGAGCCCTCCAAACCGGCTTGTGCCTTGACCTGGAATCGAACCTGTGACCTCCTGGTTCATAGGGTGATGCTCAACCACTGAGCCACACCGACCGGCCTTGTGTTTATACTCTTGATCACTACAAAATGCTGCCTCTGAGGTGGACATAGCCATCCTAGTTCCTAGTGTCCCCTTAGAAGTCCCTCTGGGTTTGGGAGGAAAGGGCAGGAGTATGAGGAGCTGCGGTGAGAGCACGTTGGCCTCTGCTTTGCCCCAGTTAAACCGGAGATTGCCCAGGTCGGGGCCAAGTACCAGGAAGCTCAGGGCCAGGGCCTCCTGGTTGTTCTTTTTGCCCTGGTCCGTGCCAACCCGCCTGCCAATGTGACCTGGATCGACCAGGATGGGCCGGTGACTGTCAACACCTCAGACTTCCTGGTGCTGGATGCCCGGAATTACCCCTGGCTCACCAACCACACAGTGCAGCTGCAGCTTCGCAACCTGGCACACAACCTCTCTGTGGTCGCTGCCAACGATGTGGGGGTCACCAGTGCCTCGCTCCCAGCCCAAGGTGAGCGAGGAGCGTCAGTACAGAAACGGGAGGACTTGCTGCCCTTGGGATGAGGCTTGTGAGTGAGTGTCCCCAGCCACCTTGGGCAAGGAGGACAGAGTCGGACCTGTGGCATCTCAGAGTTGGGGGCCCTGCCTTCCTGGAACCTAACCAAAAGACCACCTGCAGGACTCCTGGCCACTCGGGTGGAAGTGCCACTGCTGGGCATCATTGTAGCCGGAGGGCTATCGCTGGGCACCCTGGTGGCATTCAGCACCTTAGTGGCCTGCCTGGTCTGCAGGAAAGAGAAGAAGACCAAAGGTAAGGCCAAAGTGATGGGTGGCTGGGGGAGTGGAGAGGAGGGCAGGGTGAGCAGCAGGGCAGAAAGTAGGGCGGGCAGAACAAGTCATCTGACAAGTGGCAGGACAGGTGTCTCCGGGGTGTGGCCACGGGTAATCCAGGAGGCAGGGCCAGGCACTGGGAACAGCATTTCTGGTCCCACAGCCAGGGCTGGTGTTTGAGAGACTCCTTGCCTGAGAGTCCTGGGTCTGGAAGGGCAGGGGGCAAAGGCCGGTGTGGGAGGGCACACTGAAGTGGTGGTGTGGTTTCTCTCCTCAGGCCCCTCCCGGCGCCCATCTCTGCTCTCTAGGTAACTGCCCCTGGGCTGGGGAGCTGGGCTGAATGGAGGTGCAGCTATTGCTAGTCCTGGAACTGGCTCCAAAGCAGGACTCACCCTGCTGGAGCCAGGGCACATCCCAGGCTTTGTCCACCTGCAGTGACTCCAACAACCTGAAGCTCAACAACGTGCGCCTGCCCCGGGAGAACATGTCCCTCCCGTCCAACCTTCAGCTCAACGACCTCACTCCAGACTCCAGAGGTACATCCAGGACCCTCTGTGGCCCCTGTTTTATCTTCAGAGGTGCTGCCTTTTTTTTTTTTTTAAATGATTTGAGAGAGAGGAAAGGGAAGGGGGGGCAGGGAGCAAGAGAGAGAAACATAGATTTGTTGCTTATTTATGCATTCATTGGATGATTCTTGTATGTGCCCTGACCGGGGATGGAACCAGCAACCTTGGTGTATTGGGACGATGCTCTAATCAATTGAGCTTCAGAGATGCTTCTAAGAGAAAAAGAGACCTTGGAACTTCGGAGGGGCAAGGCCCCATCAGGCACACTCCTTGTCCTGGCACCACCCCCTTTGTCACCCAACAGGGAAACCAGCAGACCGACAGACGGCTTGGAATAACAGCCGGCCAGAGCCAGAGCTCCTGGATTCAGAGCCCGGCGGCCTCCTCACCAGCCGAGGTACCCTCCTCCCCTGCTCCTCAGCCCTTTACTTCTGCCTCTGAGTCCCTAGGGGCAGGGAGGGGCTTCCTGACTTCCAAGGATGAGGGTCACTGAGACTCCTGGGCATCTCCGACCCGGCAGGCTTCATCCGTCTCCCAATGCTGGGCTACATCTACCGAGTGTCCAGTGTGAGCAGTGAGGAGATCTGGCTCTGAGCGGAGGGTGAGACGGAGGGTGCCATGCCCCTGGGCACCCTCCCCTCCAAGGCATCCTCTGCCTGGCCATGTTGCCAGTGAGATGCCACTTCCACTTGTGCTTGCATCCCTGGCTGGGGTGCATCTATCATCCACAGGAGGGTTCCACTGGATCTGACCCTGAGGGTACAGGTATCCTTGGCAAGGCTGCTGGCCGGACCCAAGCCCTTGTTCTTATTCAGGTTGGGGGCCTGCATGAGATGCCTGTGCCAAGTGGATAGAGCTTTTTGCCTGTGTGTTCTGATGTCATCTGGCATCTATGTGTGGCATGGCCCTGGTGACTTGGGCCTGCTCTGTGCCTCCCACCAGTATTCCTCAGCACCTCGCACAGCAGGCACAGGGACTTGCCTGGTGTGGGACTAGAAAGGCCTGCATGTCTTGGATTTCCTTCCCATGCTGTGTAGCTTTGCTCACTCTGAACATTTAGAGCCCTGCTCATTGCATAGAAATAAAATACCCTGTGCACAGGGAGCAGCCCAGCCCAGGGCATTGGCCAAGCACAGACCAGTCCCTTCTGCTGGTACCTCTGTCCCCACTGTCCCCCCTTCTCTTGAGCATCATAGGTTATATGTTGGACCTTTACCACTTCTTCACTGGGCGCTAGACTTCCCCACTGGCCTCTGGTGGTGCTAGTGCCTGGTGTTAGCACAATCAGGAGGAAAGGAGAAGGTGAGGAGCCTGGCGGCACCCAGTACAGCATGTAGCTATGCATCTTTTTCTTACAGTGAGCACTTCAAGCACATCTCCTAGGAGGGGGAGTGCGGGTCCCAGGGCCTCTCTGTGGCTTCTCCACGTTGGCCCTCCTGTGATTCACTGAGGACCCTGAGCCCTCAGGGTTGGTAGTTTCCCTCAACATGTCTCCCCTTTAGGAGACCTCAGTTCTGACCCATCAGCAGGAGGCCACCCTTCCTGTCCCACCCCCTGTTCTTCAGGGGACGTCCATTGTGGCACATACTTCAACAGTGCTGGAAGCTTTCGGGGGACATGGAGGAGGAGACCACATACCCCAAAACAACCTAGGAACACTTTACAAAGCAACATGGAAATGCCTGCAAATCAATATAGTGCGGAGTATATTTTTCCCTTGTTATCTTTTATAATTTTTCTCATGTTACAGCCTAGAACAGTGCTGAGCACACAATAAATTCAATAAGCTTGACTGAGTGAATGTTTAATGTGTTTCATTCTTTCAAGTAGATTTCTTAATGAGATCTTTAAATCACACAGTTGAGAAAACATGGACCTACCATACTATTGAATCTTAACATTCCACTTTATTTGCTTCCAATCTTTTATTTTTATTTATTTTAAATGTATTTTTTCTTGATTTCAGAGAGGAAGGGAGAAGTATAGAGAGATAGAAACATCAGTGATGAGAATCATTGATCGGTTGCCTCCTGCACACGCCCTACTGGGGATCGAGCCCACAACACGGGCATGTGCCCTTGACCAGAATCGAACCCAGGACCCTTCAGTCCGCAGACTAATGCTCTATCCACTGAGCCAAACCAGCTAGGGCTCAATATTTTACTTTTTAAATAAATAATATTGCCCTGGTTGGGTAGCTCAGTTGGTTAGAGTGTCATCCCGATACGCCAAGATTGTGGGTTCAATCTCCAGTCTGATCACATACAAGAATCAACAGATGAATGAATAGATAAGTGAAATAGCAAATTGATGTTTCTCTCTGTCTCTCTCTCCCCCCACCCCCCTTCCTCTCTAAGATCAAATAAAAATCAATAATATTTCTCTAATTGCACTGTTTCCAGTGGCAATGATGGCATGTTCTGTTTTGAGAGTGGCAGGTTGGGATCAGAGCTCCACCCAGTGACCAAGTCTCTGGGTCACTATCACTTGGCAGACTCTCCCCACTTTTAATTCCTGATCTTTTCAAGGGTTCTGTAGTGTCACATGGCTTACTTCTTAGTTTCTCTGTCCCTCTCTTCCACAGGCAGTCATGTTGCAGGCTTTACCCCCTCCTGCTACAAAATCAGCTATCACTTGTCCATCTTCCAAAATTGTGTTGCTACAACTTCTGAAGGTCAAGATGGCAGCATAGGTAAATGTGTTACCTCCCACAACCATGTCAAAGTTACAACCATGATTCAGAACCCCTGAAATCTAGCCAAATGGAAGTCCTACAACTAGGAAATTAAAGGTGAAGAGGCCACATTGAGACTGGTAGGAGGGATGGAGACAAGGAACAGGCTGCTCCCACAGCCTTGTGTGGCAGATAAAAATTGGGATGGATATCTCGGCTGGGGAGTTCCCCCTAAGGAGAAAGGGATACCAGCCCCACACCAGGCTCCTCATAACTTCTGGCTGTAAAAAAACAGAGGAGACTGACGCTGAAGGAGATGGAGGCTGCTAAAGTCCCAGGCATTTCTCTTAAAGGGCCACACATGATCTTTACTCAGACTCACTCCCTCTAGCTACAGCACAGGGGCAGCAGCTTGAAAGGCACCAGAGCCATACAAGGAGGAACTGAATTGTCCTGTATCAGGGTGAGAGCTGGGGGGCCAGGTTTCTTCCAGACACAAGTGCTGGCAGAGGCCATTGTTCCTTTGCTGAGCCCTCTCCCAAAGAGCTGGAGGTGGGTGTCATATCTGAGACCCCATCAACCTGGCTCACACTGTTAGCCCTGTCCTGGTGATTTCCTGAGACCCCACCACACCCAACTTTCAGGCCCATCCAAGCTGTTTCCAGTGGCTTTTCCATACAAATGGCCTGTCTTGGCTCACGCTTTAGATTTTTCTAAAATCTCTCAAACAAGCAGCATTTGGCCTGACCATGCCCCATCCCTTTCACTAAGTGGCCCAGGCTCGACACTAGCAGCAGCTGGCCTTGGTTCACAGCTTGGCCTCTTCTGGGCACCTCCAAGCCCAGCACAAGTAGCAGCCATCTGCATATTGTTTGTAGCTCATGCCAGGTGAGTCACAAGCAGTGACTGAACTTGGCCTGCACCTCCAGGGAGGCCCCAGAGCCAATGCACCCAGTAGACAGCTTCAGACCATGTCAAAGCACCACCACCCAACCACCTCCATAAACAATACACTCAGGTGGCAGACTGAGTAGGCACCAGAGCCCCATTGAAGTAAGTCCTGTTCTGTGGGGTGGACCCTTGCACAGCTGATCCAATCCAATGGTTGGAAGTTGGTGGTAAGTGGTTGTAGCCAGTCCTTGCAGCTGATGAGCCTCACGGTAAATTCCTCCCACTGACATGCCAACAACAATCAAGGCTCAACTATAAGAGAAGGGGTACACAGCCCACACGGGGGGCACACTCAAGTGCCCAGCTGGGGTGATAAGGGAGGCTATGCCACTGGACCCTATAGAACAACTACTACTATAGGCCACTCTACCAAGCCCAGGAGACATAGCAGCTCTACCTAATCCATAGAAACAAACACAGGATGGATGCCAAAATGAGAAGACAAAGAAATATGTCCCAAATGAAAGAATAGAACTCCAGAAAAACAAAATGGAGACAGGTAATCTACCAGATGCAGAGTTCATAACATCCTATATAATAAAGAGCTAATATACTAATAGACCGGGCGGCGAAACGACCTTCCAGAATGACCTCCCGTAATGACCAGTGGGCGGGGGGCGTGGCCACGGGGCTGCCACCACCCTTTGCAGGGCTATTGATGGGGGCAGGGGGCTCCATGATCAATCACCCTGCAGAGGGTGGCAGCATCCGGGCCCGCGAGGGCCGAGGCAGCTGGGGCTGTGAGTGCCTATGCTTGCATGAATTTCATGCTTGCATGAATTTCATGCATCAGGCCTCCAGTGGGTTATAAAGATGTCCAATGAATGTAGTGAGAACCTCAATGGTGTGAAAAAGGGCCAGTCAGAAATGAAGAGTACATGAACTTAAATAAAGAACATTTACAGGGTATCAACAGAAGAGTAGATGAAGCTGAGATCAATCAGCATCTATATAATAAAGAGGTAATATGCAAGTTGACT
>NW_005871609.1:79082-108575 GCF_000147115.1 Myotis lucifugus | reverse complement strand
ATGGGGGGGGGGGGGGGTTGGGAGGCTGGGTTAAAAAGGTGACAGGGCCCTGACTCATTTGGCTCAGTGGATAGAGCGTTGGCCTGCGGACTGAAGGGTCCTAGGTTCGATTCCGGCCAAGGGCATGTACCTTGGTTGTGGGCACATCCCCACTCGGGGGTATGCAGGAGGCAGCTGATCAATGTTTATCTCATAGATGTTTCTAACTCTCTATCCCTCTCCCTTCCTCTCTGTAAAAAATCAAAATATATATATATTTTTAAAAAGGTGACAGGATTAAGAAGTACAAATTGGTTGTTACAGAATAGTCATGGGGAAGTAAAGTACAGCATAGGGAATATAGTTAATAATATTCTCATTACTAAGTGTGGTATCAGATGGGTGTGAGTTTTTTTGGGATGATCACTTAGTAAGTCATGTAATGTCTAATCACTGGAGTGTACACCTGAAACTAATATAATAATGTATACCAACTGTAATTGAAACATTAAAAAAAAGCTTTAAAAAATTGTTGCTATTTTGTCTGCTGTAACTTTTTTTCTTACTATTTGTCCTTGTTTGGGAGTTTTTTATTCCTATATTGTCATTTTAATAAATAAGGTGAAAGGAGGAAATGAAGATGTAAATATTTGTTTTACGTTTGTTTATTTGGAAGTGCTGAGAATCTAGGATTGGCAGAGGTGAGGGACACTTCAAGCCAGGAACAGAGCCTGCATAGAGGTTGGTTAGAGGTGGGAACATATGAGTCATGGCAAGTGCCTGGGATTGTAGTTCACAGTGGGGAATTATGGGATGTGAGGACTTTGGGGTACGAAGAGACTAGCCCAGTGGAAAGTCTAAAGGCCAAGTTGAAACTGTATACTTAGTAATAGAATTATTATATCTCACTTTTTGTGGCACGTAATGTTTTCATGTTTTTTATTCACAGGACAAGACTATGAATTGTTAGTGTTTAATATATATATATATTAATATATTTTATTGATTTTTTACAGAGAGGAGGGGAGAGGGACAGAGAGCCAGAAACATCGATGAGAGAGAAACATCGATCAGCCGCTCCCTGCACGCCCCCCACTGGGAATGTGCCCGCAATGCCCTTGACCGGAATCGAACCCGGGATCCCTGAGTCCACAGGCCGACGCTCTATCCGCTGAGCCAAACCGGTCAGGGCTAAAATATATTTCTTTATTGATTTCAGAGAGGAAGGGAGAGGGAGAAATAGATAGAAACATCAATGATGAGAGAGAATCATTGATTGGCTGCTTCCTGCATGCCCCCTACTGGGATTGAGCCCACAACCCAGGCATGTGCCCTTGGCTGGAATCGAACATGGGACCCTTCAGTCTGCACGCCGACGCTCTATCCACTGAGCCAAACCGGCTAGGGCTGTTAGTGTTTATTGTAACTGATTCCTAGATAGATTAACTGAGGCATAGAAGTTAAATTGATTTTCCCCAGGCCACAGAGCAAGCCAAAAGGGAGTAACTACAGATTGTTAAAGAGAAGAAAGGAGCCCATGATGAAAACATTGTCTGAAGATGATCACTGGAGAGCTATGGTGGGTGGGTGTGCTGAAGTAGCGAGAAAAGCTAGAAGGCCTACCTGTTAACCAGTAAGTTAGGGAGGAGGTACAGTTAATCCTCATAATTTGAAGATTCCATATTTGTGAATTCACACACACGCTATACTTTATTTGCAACCTCAAAGCCAATGTGTGCAGTGTTTTCGTGATTATCTGCAAACATGCTCACAGCAGTGAAACTTAGAGGCTGCCCAGGCGCCCAGGGCCCCTGGCTCCAGCTCTCACATTGTAAGCAGGGCCCTTGTCAAGGTCTAGCCAATGCACGATTTTACGGTTTGAAACGGCCCCGGGCATGGTTCCGAGCGGCTGTCTAGTGTTCCTAAGTGTAAGGATGTGATGTGCCTGGTGGAGAGAGTGTGAGACAAGTTTCACTGGACAAGTGCTGGTGGCTGTGAACTCAACGAACCAATGGCTGGCAAATGAAAATGTTGCGACCAGAGGCACAAAGGAATCTAACCCCGTATTTCCCCAGGAGCAATGGTTCAGTATTTGTTAATTCAGTGTTCATGGCTACTTACAGAACAGAACTACCATGAATGACAGAAAGGAACTCTATCTCAGTGCGGAGTCTCACTCAGCTCTAGCCAAAGAAGCCAATCTGACTGTTCCCTAAAACCTAGTGGAGAATCTGAGCTCCCATCACATTTTGCTTCTCTTTTCCCGATGAGTTAAGTGTGAGCATTAATGAAATCCACCGAGCGCGCAGCACCTGGTGCAGACCCGGTGTCAGGGGGAGGCCTGAGCTCCAAAGCCCTGCTCCTCACATTCCAGCATAATGTGAGCCTCACAGTTGGTTAGGATTCTAAGAAATGACTCCCCTCCTTTCTATGTGGTTTATCATGTATGTTAGGCAGACAGTCTAGCATTTTAATGTAATTTTTCCCTCAATCAATTCTTGCCCCACCTTCCCCTATTATCCAGTTCCTCAAGCCCAAAAACCTGGGAGTCATCCTCGATTCTTTCCTTTCACCTCCCACATCCAATCTATCACCACATTTTGTCGGTTCTTCCTCTCCTGGTTATTTCTCTGTTGCCTCAACCCCGACCCTCTCCCTTCTATACTATGCTTTATGTGCTGGATTTTCCAGATTTCCCTGCCAGCTGTTAATTTCTGGCAATGGGAGCCCTGGCAAGACGTGAGAAGATGGGAGGAAGGACAGGCAGCCATTGCTCTCTGCAGCAGTGGGACCAGGTCTCCGCATCGGCCGTGCTCATGTGGCCCCTCCACGGCCACTCCAGACACTGTGCACCTCTCCCTGCACTGCAGTGGGTGCCACCCCTTTAACCTGCATCCCTTCAGCACCCTCTACCCTCCCTTTTGTTTCTTCAGCCCTTCCAATACTTTTGTAACCAATTTCCCATACTTAACACCTTTCGTACCGCTCACGAGCTTTCTCGTGTTTCGCGCGCCATCTGTTAAGGACCGCTCACCAGTTTTCTCGTTTTTCACGCGCCATCTGTTATGGATCTTAGATGTCAACACACTGTCTTGTCCACATCGAATGAAGCGATCTCAATGGTGGAAACCGTGCAGGTCAATCTACGAAAAACTATATAATTTCACGAACCCATAAAGCATTGCAGTTACATTGTATTTTGGTCATTCGAATAGTCTTCGTCTTCAAGTTCCTGGCGCTTTTAGAAATGCCCTCTCTCAGAAAAAGGAAGGAAACCAACGAAACTGATACACTTCCTTTCGTGTTGTTCCATTCTAAGGAAAACGATGAAATGGACAAAAAAAGTAGTGTTGTACCTTATAAACTGTGGACTTTTCAATTCATTGAGTGTACAACGTCCTCAATCCACAAGCAAAAATGAAGTATAAACAGTTTCTGCTATTGGTGGCGAGAGACTGGATAACGGATGACAATAATGAAGGCTCTCCGGAACCAGAGACAAATCTGTCCAGCCCTTCCCCTGGGGGTGCAAGGAGAGCACCTCGTAAAGATTCACCCAAAAGGTTGTCAGGTGATATGAAGCAGCATGAACCTACGTGTATTCCAGCGAGTGGAAAGAAAAAATTTCCTACGAGAGCCTGCAGAGTTTGTGCCGCCCATGGAAAAAGGAGCGAATCTAGATACTTACGTAAATTTTGTTTGGTCCCTCTTCATAGAGGAAAATGTTTTACGCAGTACCATACGTTAAAAAAGTACTAGGAACTTTAATTGTTTAATTGTTTTTGTAAATAAAAATGTTATAATTATTGAAAAACAACACCTAAAGTGCATTATGATCTGTAGTTATGATGATTTAAATAACGTGCAGTTTGCCCAAAAACGTGCGGTCCCTGGCGTATGTCTTAGAGATTTCTATGCGGTACGAAATGTGTTAACACCCTTTGTTGGAAGTAACTAGCATGGTTTCTGCCACAACTCCCACTCTAACCCCGGCATGTGATCTCTCCCCTGGACTCCTGCACAGCTAGGCTCCTAAGGCACAGCCAAGCAGGCCTGGAGCTAGTCAGGCAGGTGGGCCTAAGGCAGCAACATTCCCTGGAGAGTGACCCACAGGAACATGAGCTCTGGGAGAAAAATGGGTCCCCACCACTGCCAACCTTGGAGGACTGGTGGCTGATTTTATCCCACAAAGTTGTTTTGCTTAAACTATTATTCACTGAAAGCCTATCACTAGGCCAAATTCCTTATCTCTGCTTTATGCTCAGTCTGCCTTTTCTTTCTCGTATTATAGATAGAACAGCAGGGTAACCTGAAAGATAAGAGCATTTTATTTGTAAAATCTTTGCCAACTCACTTAAGAATGAAAGAAAATAATTCCATTGCTGTAAGAACATCTTTTAACTTTTCTTCTAACCTGAGCATCCCAGGGTCCCAGAAATTCCAGTTTGTCTAATCAAATCCCCCAAGCGGTAGAGGTACAAGCTCCCATAGGAAGGAAACGAGTGTGCAGGGCTTCCTGGCAGGGAGGAGTCCAGATGACACAGGCCAGGAGCCAGGTGCCCGACGACAGCGTCCCCTCCGCTGGGCTGGAGGAGCAGCTCGGCCTTGAGACAAAGTGCACGGGAGGTGCCTCAGCTGAAGGTTATTGTCTCTGCGTCTCCAGCTTGGGAGGTGGGCTTGGATGGAGGGGTGAATGCTTTCTTGCCTTCAGCTAGAGCTTTAAAATGCTGTGAGGAAAGAGAGGGAACATGGAGTGTTTGGAATATGCTCGTTGCTACATTTTAGCAAGAACTAACCTCTTTATTTTTTTTTTTAAATATATTTTTATTGATTTTTTACAGAGAGGAAGGGAGAGAGATAGAGAGTCAGAAACATCGATGAGAGAGAAACATCAATCAGCTGCCTCCTGCACATCCCCCACTGGGGATGGGCCCGCAACCCAGGTACATGCCCTTGACCGGAATCGAACCCGGGACCCTTCAGTCCGCAGGCCGACGCTCTATCCACTGAGCCAAACCGGTTTCAGCAAAAACTAACCTCTTTATAACCCTTTAAGCTCCAATTTTCTCCCAACTGTACTTTCAAAACAATTCCTTGGTGTTGTCTTTGAAAAACAGCTAGAAATTTGTCCTGCTTCCTATAAAAATAAACCCCTTTTTCCTTTCCTTCCTGCTTCTGTTCAATAGGCGACTTGGCTCTCCTGTAAGAATGAGTGCCCTCTGTAACCTCAGTGAAGGCCCACCTCTCCTCCCCTCCCTCTTCCTTAGAAGCCCCGCCGGCCTGCTGTGGGGAAGGGTACCGGGGACGGGGCAGAGACAGCCTCCCTGGTCCCAGGACACAATCAGAGCCGACTCAGAACAGTGAGACGGCAGCAGCCCTCACTGCAAGTCCATCCCTCGTGCTGGACTCACCTGCGAGTTCTTGAATTCGGAGTAGAGGGAAAAGAGCAGGTGGAGAGACTGGATCCGACTCTTGTAGATAGGAATGTCTAGGATGGCTGAAACCAAGACCTCCCATGAGCAGAACCACACAAAAATCTAGGACTTATGGGGCATCTGCTGAGGAGAGCCGATCCCCTCCGACGGGATGTGTTCCCATGGCTTTGGGAGTGAAATATCCAGCAGGTAGTGGCACAAGCCCAAACACGGCCCTTCATGCATTTCTCCCGGGTCGGGACAAGGAAGGGCTGGGAGAGCTTACCGCAGATCATGTCGATGTACGCCGCCAGGCTACAGTCGATCTCGGCCGTGGGCAGGCTCACCTGGGAGGGGCAAAGGAGGGGCCAAGGTCAAAAGCTGACTCTCTCTAAGAGCTGTTACCATAGTCACATGTATTATGGGCTAAATGGAGTCCCCCCCACCCAAATCCATATGTTGAAATCTTAACCCCCAGCACCTCAGAACATGACTGTATTAGAGATACAGTCTTAAAGGAGATAATTAATCATTAGGATGGACCCCAAGCCAGTATGACTGGTGTCCTTATTAAAAAAGGAAATAAAGGCACGGACACATACAGAGGGCAGACCCTGTGAAGACACAGGGAGATGGCCAATAAGAAAGGTTCTGGGAAAAACCAACTGTGCCAACAACTTGCTTTCAGATGTCAAGCCTCTGGAAGTGTGAGAAAATAAAATACATATCTGTTGCTTAAGCCACAGGCTGTGGTACTTTGTTATGGCAGCCCCAGGGAATAATACAATATGCTTGTTTTTTTCTCTGATCAGTAAAATGGAATTGGGCCTATTCATTAACCACCAAAGTAGCACACAATCTAATAGAACCAAAAGATTTATAAGTAAAATATACTGCCATGCTACCCTCCTGTGTGTATTTGTGTAAAAGAAAATGGTACTATGCTATGTCCAAATATTAATAATTACTTGGCATTAAAAGGCCTCATGGTCCTTGGCCACCAAAGGAACAGAAAAACTGGACATGACATCTCAGGTGACAGGCTCTGGATGTAAACAAGTTATACTGTAAATCTAAAAACCATTAGCTTCTTAATCCCTGACCAGTTACTCAGTGGTTAGTGTTGGCCTTTGGACCAAAGGGTCATGGGTCCTCCTCAGCCATCCAGATCTTGTGTTTGCCTTTCATTACCATTTTATAATTTTTTTTAATATTACCAATTTCTTATTAAATTTATGCCTGTATTTTTAAGTGAAATCTTTATTGTTGAAAGTATTACGTATGTCCCCCTTTCCTCCCCACTGACCCTTCTAGCCCGCCCCCGCACCCTGCCCCAGGCCTTCACCACCCTACTGTCTGTATCCGTGGGTTATGCATAGATGCATACAAGTTTTGGTTGATCTCTTCCCACCCACCCCCACCTTCCCTCTGAGATTTCTAATGTGTTCTATGCTTCTATGTCTCTGGATCTATTTTGTTCATCAGATTATTTGTTCATTAGATTCCACATATGAGTGACATCATATAACACTTGTCTTTCACTGACTGGCTTATTTCACTCAGCATGATACTCTCCAGGCCCCTCCATGCTGTCTCAAAGGGTAAGAGATCCTTCATTGTTACTGCTGCATAGTATTCCATGACATAAATGTACCACAACTTTTTTATCCACTCATCCACTGATGGGCACTTGGGCTGTTTCCAGATCTTAGCTATTGTAAATTGTGCTGCTATGAACATAGGGGTCATACATTCTTTCTGATTGGTGTTTTGGGTTTCTTAGGATATAGTCCTAGAAGTGGCATCACTGGGTCAAATGGCAGTTCCATATTTAATTTTTGAGGAAACTCCATACTGTTCTCCTCAGTGGCTGCACCAGTCTGCATTCCCACCAGCAGTGGACTAGGGTTCGCCTTTCTCCGCATCCTCATCAGCACTTACTTGTTGCTGGTAGCCATTCTGACAGGTGTGAGGTGATACCTCATTGTGGTTTTGATTTGCATCTCTCTGATGATCAGTGACTTTGAGCATTTTTCATGTCTCTTGGCCTTCTGTATGTCCACTTTGGAAAAGTGTCTCTCTAGGTCCTTTATCCATTCTTTAATTGGCTTGTCTTCCTTTTGTTAAGTTGTATGAGTTCCTTATATATTTTGGATATTAACCCTTTATCAGATGTATCATTGCCAAATATGTTCTCCCATACAGTGGGCTCCCTTTTTGTTTTGTTGATGGTTTCTTTTGCTGTGCAGAAGCCTTTTATTTTGATGTGGTCCCGTTTGTTTGTTTTCTCCTTAGTTTCTTTGCCCTAGGACCGTGGTCGGCAAACCGGGGCTCGCGAGCCACATGCGGCTCTTTGGCCCCTTTGAGTGTGGCTCTTCCACAAAATACCACGTGCAGGCGCGCACATACAGTGCGACTGAAACTTCGTGGCCCATGCGCAGAAGTCGGTATTTTGTGGAAGAGCCAGTATTTTGTGGAAGAGCCACACTCAAGGGGCCAAAGAGCCGCATGTGGCTCATGAGCCTCAGTTTGCCAACCACTGCCTAGGACAGCAGTGGGCAAACTACGGCCCGAGGGCCGGATCCAGCCCGTTTGAAATGAATAAAACTAAAAAAAAAAAAGACCGTACCCTTTTATGTAATGATGTTTACTTTGAATTTATATTAGTTCACACAAACACTCCATCCATGCTTTTGTTCCGGCCCTCCGGTCCAGTTTAAGAACCCATTGTGGCCCTCGAGTCAAAAAGTTTGCCCACCCCTGGCCTAGGAGATGTATCCATACACATACTGCCGTGGGAGATGTCTGAGATTTTGCTGTGTAGGATTTTTATGGTTTCCTGGCTTACATTTAAGTCTTTTATCCATTGTGAGTTTATTATTGTGAATGGTGTAAGCTGGTGGTCTAGTTTCATTTTTTTGCATGTATCTGTCCAATTTTCCCAACACTATTTATTGAAGAGACTGTCTTAACTCCACTGTATGTTCTTTTTAAGTAGAAATAGAACAGATGCCCCTAAGTATCTCTTCGGAAGCAGAAAGCCCCATCAGGCCAAGACTAGAGGTAGCGTGGTGCCCAGAGGAAGTGTGGTTCCCTGTGTCTCTTCTGGGCTTAGTCCCAATCCATGGATAGTGATTAGCATGATAACTGTGAATGTGGTCCAGTTTGGAAGCAGTCAATTCAACCATGGTGTAGTCATTAAAGCATCCAGACCCATTGGTCATTCTATTTGCTACTATGTATAGAATCAGTTTATCATTTTCTGGTAAATTATTTGCAAGATTCCTGAAGTGATTATTTTCTATTCTTATTGGTAGGCATTTATCTGTGGGTTAAAAATACTTGGTCATTTAAATTCTCGGTGGTGTATTATTAGTGTGCTAGGGTTGCCATTACGAAATATCACAAACTGGGTGGCTTAAAAAAGAGAAATTTATCTTCTCAGTTTGGAGGTTAGAAATTTAAGATCAAGGTGTTAGCCCAGGCTGGCATTACTCAGTAGTTGGAGCACTGGCCCTCACATCAAAGGGTCTCGGGTTCAATTCCTGGTGAAACACATGTACCTGGGTTGCAGGGTTTTTAAAAATATATTTTTAATTGTTAACAGTATTACTGATATCTTCCTTATGCCCCTCCTCCCAGCCCCTACCCACCCCCAGGTCTTCACTACCCTATTGCCCGGGTCCATGGGCTGTGCATGTAAGTATAGAAGTTCTTTGGTTTATGTCTTATTATCCCCCCAACCCCACATCGAGGTATGTCAGTCTGCTCCATGCCTCCCTGCTTCAGGTCTTATTTTGTTGGTCAATTCATTTTGTTCATTCGATTCCACAAATAAGTGAGATCATGTGACATTTGTCTTTCTCAGTTTGGCTTATTCCACTGAGCATAATAGTCTCCAGGTCCCTCCATGCTGTCCCAAAGGGTAAGAGATCCCTCTTTTTTACAGCTGCTCAGTATTCCATGATGTAAGTGTCCCACAGCTTCCTTATCCATTCATCTGCTGATGGGCACTTGGGCTGTTTCCAAATCTTAGCTATTGTAAATAATGCTGCTATGAACATAGGGGTGCACATATTCTTTCTGTTTGGTGTTTTGTGGTTTTTAGGATATATTCCCAGAATTGGGATCACTGGATCAAATTTAAAATGGTGTTGCATTTTTAATTTTTTGAGGAAACTCCATACTGTTTTCCATAGTGGTTGCACCAATCTGTATTCCCACCAGCAGTGAACTAGTGTTCCTTTTTCTCCACATCCTCACCAGCACTTGTTAATTTTTTTTTATGATAGCCATTCTGACCGGTGTGAGGTGGTATCTCATTGTGGTTTTAATTTGCATTTCTCTGATTAGTGACTTTTAGCACTTTTTCATGTGTCTCTTGGCATTTGTATGTCCTCTTTGGAGAAATGTCTATTCAGGTCTTCTGCCCATTGTTTAATTGGATTGTTTGTCTTCTTTTTGTTGAGTTGTATGAATACTTTATATATTTTGAGTACTAACCCTTTATCAAATGTATCATTGACAAATATGTTCTCCCATTCAGTGGGTTCCCTTTTCAATTTAATGGTTTGTGTTTTTTTGCTGTGCAGAAACTTATTTTGATGTAGTCCCATTTGTTTATTTTTCCTTAGTTTCCTTTGCCCTAGGACAGCGGTCACCAACCTTTCAGATCTCACGGACCACTAGTGGTGTGCAGACCACCGTTTGGTGACCGCTGCTTCAAAGGTTTCCTTAAACCAGCGGTTGCCAACCTTTTGGACCTCACAGACCACTGGTTGGCAACTGCTGCCCTAGGAGATATATCCATAAACATATTGCTATGTGAGATGTCTGAGATTTTACTGTCTATATTTTCTTCTAAGACTTTTATGGTTTCATGCCTCACATTTAGGTCTTTTTTTTTCTTTTTTTTTTAATTAAATCTTTATTGTTCAGATTACATTTGTTCCTCTTTTTTCCCCCCCCATAACTCCCCTCCTCCCAGTTCCCGCCCCACCCTCCGCCCTTACTCCCCACCCACTGTCTTCATCCATAGGTGCATGATTTTTGTTCAGTCTCTTCCCGAATCTCCCACTCCCCTTGCCCCCCCAAGAATAGTCAGTCCCTTCCCTTTCTATGTCCCTGATTCATTATAATCACCAGTTCATTCTGTACATCAGATTATTTATTCACTTGATTCTTAGATTCACTTGTTGATAGATGCATGTTTGTTGTTCATAATTTGTATCTTTACCTTTTTCTTCTTCTTCCTCTTCTTAAAGGATACCTTTCAGCATTTTGTATAATACTGGTTTAGTGGTGATGAACTCCTTTAGCTTTTCCTTATCTGTGAAGCTCTTTATCTGACCTTCAATTCTGAATGATAGCTTTGCTGGATAAAGTAATCTTGATTGTAGGTTCTTGGCATTCATCACTTTGAATATTTCTTGCCATTCCCTTCTGGCCTGCAACGTTTCTGTTGAGAAATCAGCTGACAGTCGTATGGGTACTCCCTTGTAGGTAACTGAGTTTCTTTCTCTTGCTGCTTTTAAGATTCTCTCTTTGTCTTTTGCTCTTGGCATTTTCATTATGATGTGTCTTGGTGTGGTCCTCTTTGGATTCCTTTTGTTTGGGGTTCTCTGCGCTTCCTGGACTTGTAAGTCTATTTCTTTCACCAGGTAGGGGAAGTTTTCTGTCATTATTTCTTCAAATAGGTTTTCAATATCTTGCTGTCTCTCATCTTCTGGCACTCCTATAATTCTGATATTAGTGCGCTTGAAGCTGTCCCAGAGGCTCCTTACACTATCTTCGTATTTTCAAATTCTTTTTTCATTTTGCTTTTCTGGTTGGGTGTTTTTTGCTTCTTCGCATTTCAAATCTTTGACTTGATTCTTGCGCTCCTCTGGTCTGCTGTTGGGTGTCTGTATAATATTCTTTATTTCAGTCAGTGAATGCTTAATTTCTAGTTGGTTCTTTATCACAACATCGAGGGTCTCATTAGTTTTCGTGAGGCTCTCATCAAGTTTATTGGCAGCTTCTAGCACATTATTGCAAGCCCTCAAAATTGCGTTTTTTAGCTTTATATCCTCCATTTCTGTCATGTTTTTTTGTCTCCGCATTTTTTATGCTTTCTTGGTGCACCCCCTAGTGGTCTTTGTGCGCAGTCTTGTTCTAGTTAAGCCTTGATTGTTGTAGTTAATACTAGAGGGATTTGACCACCAGGCCGACTGGCTGTGAGAATCAGCTGTGGGAAAACTTCTGTCCTCTGGAGAGGTGCTAATCTAGCCTTTGCCTGAGGCTATCAGCAAATGGCTCTGCGCAGGTCTTGGGCGGGGCGGGTCGAAGGGGATCAACAGGGCGGGTGGAGGGAGCAGTTATGGCTGCTCTCAGTCTCGTTCCCAGAGGCTCTGCTTCTCAGAACCCCAGCCACCGCTGCAAACCTCGGAGAGAAACCACGTTCCGACTGATGCCAGACAATCCCGCTTCTCCCGTTTGAGTCTGAGTCCCTAGAGACTCGCCCGGATCTGGAGCTCAGAGTCTGAGACTCCCTCCTGATTGAAAACGACAACTGCGCCCTCAGCCACCAGCCCGCTCTGCGCGCGCACCTCCGCACCTTTTTATTTTCCACACTGCGCCTCCTCTGAGCCTCGGTATGCTGTTCTCTCTCCTTCTAGTTGAAGAATCTCTCCTCAGCCAGCTTTCCTGTGGTTCTGGGTGATGTCCGTTCCGCTTTTAGTTGTATTTTTGAAGTGGTTGTTTGCGGCAGCAATCTCCGGTGTTTACCTATGCCGCCATCTTGGTTCCTCACCACATTTAGGTCTTTTATGCACCTTGAGTTTATTCTTGTGTATGGTGCAAGATGATGGTCTGGCTTCATTTTTTGAATGTGTCTGTCCAGTTTTCCCACCACCATTTTTTGAAGAGACTGTCTTTACTTCATTGTTTGTTCTTGCCTCCTTTGTCAAATATTAATTGACTGCAATGGTGTGGGCCAATTTCTGTGGTCTCTGTTGTGATCTATTTGTCTATATGCCTGTTCTTGTGCCAGTACCAGGCTATTTTGGTTATAATGGCTTTGTAGTATAGTTTGCTATATGGTATTGTGATCCCTCCTACTTCATTCTTCTTTAAGATCGCTGCAGTTATATGGGGTCTTTTATGGTTCCATATAAATTTTTGGAATATTTGTTCTAGCTCTGTGAAGTATGCCATTGGTATTATAATAGGAATTGTGTTGAATCTGTAGATTGCTTTGGGTAGTATAGACATTTTAATTATGTTAATTATTCCAATCTATGAACACAGTATATTCTTCCACTTGTTTATATCTACCTCTATCTCTCTCTTTTTTTAAGATTCTATTTTATTTATTTTGCTAATCCTCACCCGAGGATATTTTTCCATTAATTTTTAGAGAAAGAGAGTGGAAGAGAGAGGGAAAGAGAAAAATATCAATGTGAGAGAAACACATCGATTGGTTGCCTCCTGCACATGCCCTGACCAGGGCCAGGAGGAGCTTGCAACTGAGGTACATGCCCTTGACCAGAATTGAACCTGGAACCCTTAGGTCCACAGGCCGATGCTCTATCCACTGAGTCAAACTGGCTAGGGCTCTATTTCTTCTTCTCATTACAGCAGTCCCTTTAGCATTTCTTGCAGTGCTGGTTTAGTTGTGATAAACTCCTTTAGCCTTTTTTTGTCTGGGAAGCTCTTATTTCACCGTCTATTTTTGAATGACAGCCTTGCTGGATATAGTAATCTTAGTTTCAGATCCTTGCTTTCATTATCTTGAGTACGTCGTGCCAGTCCCTTCTGGCCTGTAGAGTTTCTCATGAGAAATCAGCTGACAGCCTTATGGAGTTCCTTTGTAGATAACAAATTACTTTTCTCTTCTGCCTTTAAGATTCTCTATCTTTAATTTTTGGAATTTTAATTATGATGTGCCTGGGTGTGGGCCTGTTTGGATTCTTTTTGCTTGGGACTCTCAGTGCCTCCTAAACTTGTGTGACTTTTTCCTTCACCATGTTAGGGAAGTTTTCTGCCATTATTTCTTCAAACACATTCTTTATCTCTTGCTCACTTTTCTCTCCTTCTGGCATACCTATTATACGAATACTAGAGGCCTGGTGCACCAAATTCGTGCACGAAGGGGGGGGGGGGTCCCCTCAGTCCAGCCTGCACCCTCTCGCAATCCGGGACCCCTCGGGGGATGTCCGACTGCCAGTTTAGGCCCAATCCTGCAGGACCCAAACTGGCAGTAGGACATCCCCCTCGCAATCCAGGACCACTGGCTCTAACCGCTTGCCTGCCTACCTGCCTGCTCACCACTAACCACTCTGCCTGCCTGCCTCATCACCCCTAAACCCTCCCTCTGCCTGGCTGCCTGATCACCCCTAACCACTCTGCCTGCCTGCCTGATCGTCCCTGCTTGCCTGCCTGATTGCCCCTAACTGCTTGCCTGCCTGCCTGCCTGATCGTCCCTGCTTGCCTGCCTGATTGCCCCTAACTGCTTGCCTGCCTGCCTGATGACCCCTAACCACTCTGCCTGCCTGCCTGATCGTCCCTGCTTGCCTGCCTGATTGCCCCTAACTGCTTGCCTGCCTGCCTGATCGTCCCTGCTTGCCTGCCTGATTGCCCCTAACTTGCTTGCCTGCCTGCCTGATGACCCCTAACCACCTCTGCCTGCCTGCCTCATCGCCCCTAACCGCCTCTGCCTGCCTGATTGCCCCTAACCACCTCTTCCCTGTCTTCTAATTTACTGATCCAATCCTCAGTTTCTCCTAATCTGTTGTGTATTCCTTCCAATGTGTTCTTTTTAAAAAAATATATTTTTATTGATTTCAGAGAGAGAGGGAGATAGAAACATCGATGAGAGAGTGTCATTGATCGGCCGCCTCTTGCACACTCCCTATTGAGGATTGAGCCTGCAACCTGGGCATGCACCCTGACCAGGAATTGAATTGTAACCTCCTAGTTCATAGGTTGACACTCAACCACTGAGCCATGTTGGCCAAGCTCCAATGTTATTAGTGCTATCTCATTCTTCATTTTCAAGACCCCGTGTAAGTTTGGTTTGCCCAGTCTGTGTTCTCCTGAAATCCTAATGTGCCAGATTAAAGACCTCTGGTCTTTTTTCACAATTGCTATACCTTTTCTCATGCTGTTGAGCATCTTTGCCATTATTATTCTGAACTCTCTGATAAGTTTCTTTCTTTTTTTTGGAATGTTAAATTTAATAACGAAAGGATCACTAGGCCGCCATATCCTCTCCTTGGCATACATACCCTCCACTTCCCAAATCCTCAGTGTTTGTTGTACAAGGGATCAAAAGCAGCCCTTGGGGAGCATTATCCCTCAAGTATGGATTAGGATTCAAAAAGAGATACAAAACTAAGCACCTCTTTCATTACCAAAAAAAAGGACTTTCAGGTTAAAAAACAAAAACACCCTAAAATAGTCTTATAGCTGCCGTGGGAGTAGATCTTAGTCCTTCCACATAGAGAGATGACTTCATATTTGCAGGAGGCTCTTTGGACTAAACCTAAACTGAGTCCATTACTCATTTCCTCTCCGGCTCTTCTTGTGGCTTTTCTTAGATCTTTCAGGAGATTTTGAGTGGCTCCTGTGTCTATGACTACGGTGATGACCTGGGGACTTGGAGCGGGATCTGTGCCGTCTATCTCGGGACCTGCTGCGGTGACGTCTTGGACTCTTGCTCCGATGCCTCTCTCGGCGAGGGGAAGGGCTCCTCCTTTTTGGAGACCGACTCCGCCTTCTGGGAGACCAGCTCCTACTTCTCCTGTAGCGCAGTGTGGGAGAGCGACGGGGCTTGTCCAAGTCTCGGTAGCTTCTCCGGCGGTGATCAGGTGATGGTACTCTCTCCAACTTCTCATCCTCTTCTTCCTCTTCCTCACTGGACTCGACATCATCCATGTCCTCTTCTAGAGCGCTAACCCAGGGCTCCAATTGCTCAGCTTCCTCTAGCACATAGCGTTTCTGTAGCCGGGGCAGAATGATATCACAGACTCTCTCACTGTGTAGTAGTAGTTCATCAATGAACTCATCTACGTGCATCAGTTCAAACTCTCCATTTCTGTTCTGGCTCTTAATTTTTCTATAATCATTGTACAGAGGCTCCAAGTATTTGTAGCAATCAATTGCAGTACCTGTCAGCCTCATATAAAGTGCTCCCAACATGCGTACATACTTGAAATCTTCATTTTTTATAAACTCAACAATGATATCCTTCTCTGGTTGAATCTGAAACATCTTCAAGGTCAAACACAGAAAGGGAGTTGGCTTTATGTTGCCACCATAGACGCCACCAACAAACCTTAACTCCATGGCTTTATCAACTACAAGTTCAGCCGTAAGGCCAAAGCACTCCTCTTTCCAGTACTTGGACTCACAGATTTGAGTCCGAATGATCTTCTCCACCAGATACTGCGGGTTGGTGCCGTGAATGCTGTGGGCATCCTTCACCGTGCGGTTCGCCATTTTAGAACGCTTTCAGTTCTATTTCCGTCGGGTCCTTTAGTGCGTCATATCCCGGTTAAAAACACACACAAAACAGATACCCTGATAAGTTTCTTATCTTCATTTCGTTTAGTGCTTCTTCTGGAGAATTCTCTTGTTCTTTCATTTGAGGGATTTTTGTCTCTCCATTTTGGCTGTCTGTTTGAATTTGTATCTATGTATTAGGTAGATCTGCTACAATGCCCAAAATCTAGCCCAGAATAATGTCAGACACTGTTTCTGATTGGCCCTGAGTCCCCTGTTTGGAGCTATCAGCAATCTACAGCTTGTGGCTCCCTCTGCTGGGGCTGTGTGCTTTTGGAAAGGACCAAGGTATGCACCAGGCTCTGCTTTTCCTATGCCTGAGCCCAGAAGGAGATCAGGCAAAGACTCAAAGCCTCCAGAGATCTGCCTCTGCCTGTAGTCTGATTGTTCTATTCCTGTATTTTTGAAATTTGGGGTACTTAAGAATAGCATAAATATCTCTGTGGAAAAGTAGAGTCTAAAGTAATAATACAGGAAATATATATACATGTTTACAGGTATATGTTACAATGTTCTTAGAAATATTAACATAATATTGTAATAATATTTCATTTATAATATCCCAAAACTAGAAACTATCCAAATGGCTACCATAGAATGGATAAGTAAATTGTCACATATTCAAACAATGTAGTATCATGCAGTAATGAGAAAAAAAGGACAACAATGTAGGAAAAAATATTGATGAATCTTCACATGGATGAACAATATAGATAAGCAAAAGAAATAGGACACAAAAGAGTTCAATTACATTTAGATAAAATACAAAATAGGCAAACCTAATCTATGGAATTAGAAATTAGGAAGAAAAAAGACAGAAAAGAAAAAAAAAGGAAGAGAAAAAAGAAATCAGGATAGTGGTTATGTTGGGATGTCTGAGCATGAGGGGAATTCTAGGTTGCTAGCAATGTTCTGCTTTTTTATCTAATGTGTTGATTTACACATAGGTGTTCAGCTGTGAAAATTAGTATGTGTACCTTTCTGATTATGTAATTTACCTCAATTAATAAGCTAATAATGATAATGATATAGGAAGAGAGAAAACACTGGGCCCTAGAGTGAATGCCATACTTTCTTAGCTCCTGCTACCTTCCACTCACCTTGCCCAAAAGCTCCTCAAACTCTGGGGACCATTCCTGCATCAGCGTGTCAATATCAGGCATGGGTCTAAGAGTAGAGAGGTAAATATGAACAAGAAACATGGACAAGTGACATCAGCAATCTCTGGGTCAGGATATTTAGGATGAAGAGAGGTCCTCGATCTGGCACATTAGGATTTCCAGAGAACACAGACTGGGCATATCAAACCTACCCTGGACCTGGGGTTTGGAGAAGCTGGCTAAGTAATACCAGATAAATCACAATCTATGTCTGCAATCTCAGCCAGTAGCTGCCATGATCTATAGGACCTCAGGTTGATCAAATATGTCCCCAGCCTTTGGGCCCTCTTCTCAAAAGCAATGGGTTTCCACATGGTGAAGGTTGCCATGGGTTACGTGGTGAAGAAGGTAGCATTTCTTACCTGGTATAGTGTACAGTTGCAGGGGGCTTAGAACGATGCAACTCAGAGATGCTCTCAATCCATGTGTCAATGGCTTTGGGATTCTTTTCTGCATCTTCCAGGCTCTTTACTTTCATGTGTTGCTAGAAAATCAAGGGGAAAGCCTGACACGTGGCACTGAAGTAGCTCTCGTTTTCACAGAGTGACTCATCATATGCTGCTGCTATTTCATACACAAAGTAGCTGATGAAAAGGGAGGCTTCATGGCAGCCAAATGAAGATTATAGGAAATCCTGATAAAACTTTCTAGAGCCCTGGGAAAGGAGAAGGTCAGTAAGATAGGACTGACCATAATAACACATCATTTCACACCTACTGGGATAGCTACAGTGAAAAAGAGAGTAGCACGTGCTAATGAGGATGTGGAGAAATTGTAACTTTCATTCATCACTGGTAGCATTGTAAAATGATTCAGCCACTTTGGAAAACAGTTTGGCAGTTCCTCAAAATACTAAACAGATACCATATGGCCTAGTAATCCCACTCCTACATATATATCCAAGAGAAATAACAATATGTGTCCATGCAGAAACTTGTACATCTTCACGGCAGCATAATTAAGAAAAGTGGAAACAACTGGCGAGTAGATAAACAAAATGTGAAGTTTCCATACAATGGAATTGTGTTCAGCCATTAAAAAAGAAATGAAGCAGTTACCAGATTCTAGGAGCAGGGGGAAATGAGGAGTGACTACTAATGGGTACACGGTTTCTTTCTGGAATGATGAAAATGTTCTTAGATGATGATGCTTCTACAGTTCTGTGAATATACTAAAAATCACTAAACTGTACAATTTTAAAGGGTGAATTTTATGGTAGGTAAATTATATCTCAATAAAACTGTTATGTAAAAAATAGGACTGTCCTGAAACCACAGCCATCACTTCTAGTAGGCAATAAATCAACCATATACACACCAACAAGGCCTCCACTCTGGCCCTCTCCCGTTGGGCCTGTACTATACTAGTATCTTACTGTGATGTTGTGCTGTTTAGAATTCTCTGTTAACCAGAGTGAGAGTACTGTAGGGTCTGACTGCTTTGTAGAAGGCTCATCTAATACCAAGAGGCCAAGGTTGTCAGGCTTCCCATCAGGACGTGGGACCTGGGTAAGAGAAAAGTGAGAAAACAGAGAAAAAAATGAGAGAGACATAAAAAGGCCATGCATCTTGTTTTCAATAAGCTCAAGAGGAAGAACTATTCTGCTTCATCACTGCTACTAGTATCAAAAAGCATGCCTGTCTGCCATACTGCACTAAAATCCTACCTAGAAAACATACATGAGCCCTGACCAGTTTGGCTCAGTGGATAGAACGTCAGCCTGCGGATTCAAGGGTCCCAGGTTCGATTCCGGTCAAGGGCGTGTACCTTGGTTGCGGGCACATCCCCAGTGGGGAGTGTGCAGGAGGCAGCTGATCAATGTTTCTCTCTCATTGATGTTTCTAACTCTCTATCCCTCTCCCTTCCTCTCTGTAAAAAATCAATAAAATATATTTAAAAAAAGAAAAAGAAAAAGAAAACATACATGATCTACAGGACCTTAAATAGAAAGCTGAAGTCATGGATAATTAGGCGGCAAATATATGACAATTTTTAACATATAATGAGATAATCAAGTACTACAGAATAGCAATGAATATAAAATGGAGTAGAGAGCAAGGTTAAGAATTCTAATGAAATGAAGGGTATATATCAAGGTAGTCAATGCTTGTCAAGAAAATTAGTGGAACTGGTAGAGTAATAGAGGTGTCAGAAGAAACACCTCTGGACTCATGTTTAGGATGTTCTAACTGTACCTTTAAGAATGCATCAATATCCCCAACAGCTGGGATAAAATCAGGAATGAAAGGTTTCAGTTTGTGGTCCAGGTCAATCAACTGAGGTGTATACCTAGGAGATAATGCCAAGGGAAGATGGAAACAGAAACTTACTTTACTATTTAGGTTTTAAAAATCTAAGGAGAATGGCCTTGTTTCAGACTAGAGGCAGGAAAGGGCAAGGTAGGGCCAGGGGGCTATGGTAAGAAGACCTAATACTCACCTACTTATATATTGGAAGAGTTCTTTAACCTCAGCAGAAACTGGCAAATGCTCATAATCGGCAGGATCATAGGCCCTGGGGAAAGAAATTTATGATTCCACCCAGAGAGGAGCAGATGCCGCCCAGCCCTGGTTCAGCCCCTGTGCTACTACACTCATTGGGCGCTGGACTCAAAACCTAGATTATGCTCCACCCACATCTGCCTTTCCTGGGTGGTTTGCAAGGCAAATTTAACCCTTTGCACTCCGCTGTCCCCTCTCAGGGGACATCGGAATTCTAGCATATGACTCGGATGTCCCCTCTCAGGGGACATTGCAGTTTATTAGTGATTACGGGGAATTGAGTTATTTCAACGCAACTTTTTGAGACATGCATGTTTCCCTGAAGTTTTATCTTGAAATGGCACAAGAAATTAAATCAAAATATCGTAAAATTATTAAGATATATACAAGAAATGTCAGCGGGTTTTGTGTCGGATTAAACAATAAACTACATATTCCCGATGTGGGACAAAGAAAACGGGACTGCATTGTGTGTTCTAACAGGAAAACACCTGGTGGCAGGCGTCAAACCACTTATTACTGTCAAACATGCACTAATCAGCCTGCAATGCATATTGGGGAGTGTTACAAAACTTATCATACTGTACAAAATTATAAACAATAAAATATTGTTTTTTTTGCAAATATACATTCCTCGATGTCACCCAATTCATATAAGTCCAATATCATTATAATACGTTACTTGGTTCCAAAATTATACTAAATAATACGAGGGTCTGTAAATGCACGTTTCCGCCGCAAAGTAGCGTCGAGTAGCTGGTAGCCAATGTCCAGAATGGTTCGGAGTGCAAAGGGTTAAAATTTATTAAAATTAGCCCTAGCTGGTTTGGCTCCGTGGATAGAACATCAGCCTGCGGACTGAAGAGTCCCAGGTTCGATTCCGGCCAAGGGCACATGCCGGGGTTGCGGGCTTGATCTCCAGTAGGGGGGCGTGCAGGAGGCAGCCAATCAATGATTCTCTCTCATCATTGATGTTTCTATCTCCCTCTCCCATCCTCTCTAAAATCAATAAAATATATTTTTTTTAAAAATTAGCCCTAGCTGTTTTGGCTCAGTGAATAGAGCATTGGCCTACAGAATGGGTTTGATTCCAGTCAGGGGCATATGCCTGAGTTGTGGATTTGATCCCCAGTGGGAGGGGTGTAGGAGGCAGCCGATCAGTGATTCTCTCTCATCACTGATGTTTCTCTCTCTCTCCCACTTCCTTCCTCTCTGAAATCAATAAAAATATATTTTTAAAAAATAAAATTTAGCCCTAACCGGTTTGGCTCAGTGGATAAGAGCGTCAGCCTGCGGATTCAAGGGTCCCAGGTTCGATTCCGGCCAAGGGAATGTACCTTGGTTGCGGGTACATCCCCAGTGGGGAGTGTGCAGGAGGCAGCTGATCGATGTTTCTAACTCTCTATTCCTCTCCCTTCCTCTCTGTAAAAAAAAAAAAATCAATAAAATATATTTGAAAGAAGAAGAAAAAAATAAATAAATAAAATTTATTAAAATTAGCTTTGTTGCCGAAACCGGTTTGGCTCAGTGGATAGAGCGTCGGCCTGCGGACTGAAAGGTCCCAGGTTCGATTCCGGTCAAGGGCATTTACCTGGGTTGCAGGCACATCCCCAGTAGGAGATGTGCAGGAGGCAGCTGATCGATGTTTCTCTCTCATCGATGTTTCTAACTCTCTATCTCTCTCCCTTCCTCTCTGTAAAAAATCAATAAAATATATTTTTTAAAAAATAAATAAAATAAAATAAAATTAGCTTTGTTATCTCTGACAATAAAGAACAGAGCTCGCCCTGGCCAGTTTGGCTCAGTGGATAGAGCGTCGGCCTGTGGACTCAAGGGTCCCAGGTTCGATTCCGGTCAAGGGCATGTACCTTGGTGGCGGGCACATCCCCGGTGGGAGGCGTGCAGGAGGCAGCTGTTCGATGTTTCTCTCTCATCGATGTTTCTAACTCTCTATCCCTCTCCCTTCCTCTCTGTAAAAAATCAATAAAATATATTTAAAAAAAAAAAAAGAACAGAGCTGCAGAAAATCCAAAACATAATTTTTAAACATTTTAGAATATAGCAGAAACATCACTGATGAGAATCATTGATCAACTGCCTCCTGCATGCCCCCTACTGGGAATCGAGCCTGCAACCTAGGCATGTGCCCTGACCAGGAATCAAACTGTCAACTCCTGGTTCATAGGTTAATGCTCAACCACTGAGCCACATCAGCTGGGCCTCCCCTTTTTGAATGAAAGGGATGAAGAGAAAAGATAGAATGAGATTTTAATTTCTGGCATGAAAATAATTTGCCTCAAGAAAATAAGTTATTTTTATAAAGATGTTTTTCACAGTATTATTATTATTATTTTTTTTTTTTTTTTGACGTCGCGACTTCGCCTGGGGCGCACTGGGGACAGTCCGCCCCGTCGCCGGGGGCGGGAGGGGTCGGGAGCGGTCGCGCCATGGGAGGGGCGGCCTGGCCCGCCTGGAACACCGGCGTGCCCGCGGGGGTGGACCCCCCCCCCTCGTCGCGGGAAAGGACGCCCCACTTTGGGGTGAGCGCCAGGAGGGGGGAGAGCTCACAGTATTATTTATAGAAGTAAAAAAATAGAAACAAAATATCCAACAGTCGAGTAATGGTTAGGTATGTTCAAGTTGAATATTGCATGGTTACTAAAAAATACTTGGCTCTAGTTGGTTTAGTTTAGTGGATAGAGCGTCAGCCCTCGGACTAAGGGGTCCCAGGGTTGATTCCAGTCAAGGGCACGTACCTTGGTTACAGACTGGATCCCGGCCTTAATCTGGGCACGTGCAGGAGGCAACCAATCAATGTGTCTCTCTTAGATCCATGTTTCTCTCTGTCCCCCTTTCCCACTCTGTCTAAATATCAATGGAAAAATATCCTCAGGTGAGGATTAACAGCAACAACAAAATAGTTGTATTGACACATGAAATGTATACAATAAAAAATAGAATATATATTAATTATAATTAAGTAAAATGCAATGAACATTGACAAAGCATATAATTACCTGAAAGTTATTAATAAAGTCGTTCTGGGGAGAGTTGCTTAATAAAAAATTAAGTAGATTAATGACTTAAAGTTTACATTTCCCTAATTATAATTAGGGAAGTAAGTTGGGAAGCATGAAAAGTTAGTATGGTATTAAACATTTGCTTCATTTAATTAATGTCAACCTGCAGGTGGATAATGCAAA
The DNA here is from genome assembly GCF_000147115.1 of Myotis lucifugus. Taxonomy (NCBI): domain Eukaryota; kingdom Metazoa; phylum Chordata; class Mammalia; order Chiroptera; family Vespertilionidae; genus Myotis; species Myotis lucifugus. The sequence continues at coordinate 85,776 of NW_005871609.1, read as the reverse complement.
GGTAAGATAACTATTTTTATTTTTATTTAACTACTTTAATAAATGATATATGCATGTGATACAAAATAAAAGGTACAAAATGCATACAATGAAAAGTTATGTCTCCCTTCCACACCTGTCCCCTTGCCACCAAGTTCTCCTTCCAAGAGTAATCACTATTATTAATTTCTAGTGTATCCTACACATAGTCTATGTAATGTTTGTTTTATACACATGGTAGCAAAGCATGAACACTTCTATACCTTTTAAAAATTTAATAGTATCACTTGGAAATTGTTCTCTTTTTTGTTTTTAATCCTCACCCAAGGATATTTTTCCAATGATTTTTAGAGAGAATGGAAGGGAGGAGGAGAGACAGAGAGAGAGAAACATGGATGTGAGACATATACATCAATTGGTTGCCTCCCGCACACGTCCAATCAGGGCTGTGGATTGAGCCTGCAACCGAGGTACGTGCCCTTGGGTGGAATCAAACCTGGGACCCTTCAGTCCGCAGGCCGACACTCTAGCCACTGAGCCACACCAGCAAGGGCCTGGAGACTGTTCTTTACCAGTGCAAAGAGTGCTACCTCATTGTTTTCCAGGGCTAGATAAAGTTCCACTGACTGGTTATATCATCATTTATTTAACTGGTAATTATATTTTAAATGGATGGGTCTTAGAATCCACTTTGATTAAAACCTATAGGGATGGGTCATGACTAATCTAACAACAGGGTTTGGAACAGGGAGAGAGGTTTTGTACTTAAGCATCATTCAGGAACGTTTTGCCTCATGTGGGCCCTGAAGAACCTGTCCATAAAGGATCTGAGCTTAGAGTTTTCTACTCCTGTGCACGTGTGCTTCCTTGCTAAATAGAAATGCTTTGGTATGTACGTAACTTTATTCTGCCCCAGAATGTGAACTCCCCGAAGTCAGGGACCATCTTTTGGATTTACTCAGCGAATCCACATGACCCGAGTCCACAAATGTTTCCGACAGTGCAAGTGACATTGAGACTCAGTGAGGCAGTGGATCAGAAAAGAATGAAAACTCATTCTGTTGGGTTTCTGAGACACATAGAAATCCTAAATTGAGATCAAAAGAGATGCTGGAACTTCACTTTTAACTGATACCCTCCTAGTCCATGTTTTGAAGAAGGTACTTTCCTCACCCTTCTAGCGGGGCTCCGTGCTCTTCATCATCATCATCTTCATCCGAATCCGTTTCTGATGAGTCATCATCATCATCGTCATTTTCACTAAAGCCTTGTTGAGGCGTCAGCTGCAAGGTCTTCTTCTTCTCCTGGGAGAGGGCACAGCAGGCGAGAGAGATCCAGGTAAGGAAACGGGAGTGAACCCGTGTCGTTTTCTCCCAGGACTCTAACCCGTCCCTCCTTCCTGGCGCCACATCAGAGAGAAGGCAGCAGTCCCCGAAAGGCCTCGAGACCGTCTGCTCCTGCTGACTACACACGGGTCCCCACTTTCTATAACCATATTCTAGTTCTCTGCTTGAGGTTAAGGCATAAATTTTATCCAATATATATCTATCTGACCTGTTACTTAGGAGACCCTGAGACCTCTGCATAAACTACCCAGTAGATTCAACCCTAAAACTTGGGGACTTTTGGAGAAAGGCACCTCTAAATTGTTATATTGGAAGGAAATGAGGAAAAGTGAAGTGTGAAGACAAACTTTAGGGGATCTTAATATTCAGAGGTCCTAAGGAGGAAATCTAGTATTTAATTTGCAAGACTGCCCAGAGTAAGCTGCTTGTAACTATCAAAAGAAGAAAGTTCATGACCAACTCTGTGCCTGAATTCTGATCAGCAGTTCCAGAGACTACAGGTATTCTGTTTCTATTCTCTTCAAAGGGTATCTAACTGATCCAAATTTCCCTTCCCTTCCCCCTTAAGTTAGATGCAAGGATTAGGCCCTGGCTGGGTGGATCAGTTGTTAGAGTATCGTCCTGATACACACAGGCTGCAGGTTCAATTGCCAGTCAGGGAGCATATAAGAATGAACTAATAGGTGGAGCAGCAAATCAATGTCTCTCTCTTTCTAAGATCAATCAATCAATAATTTTTTAAATACAAAAAATGCAACGACTATGCATTGTATCTCAAGAGAGACTTCCGTAATTGGCATTACAACCTATCTTTCTGAGCTTCAGGTTCTCTATGTACCATCCCACCCTCTCAAGGCCATGAGAAGGGGTCTGATGATGCTTGGAGCTTGGAGGGGCAGTTGGGATGGGGTCCATATCTTTGCCTCTGTGGCCTGGAGCCTGAAAAGTGCCCTAACTTAGGACCTGAAGGATGACCAATTGGCCCCCTTTAAAAGTAGATTTTGAAAGCTTGATTTCCAAATGCTATATGGCTTATACTAAGGTTAATAGATTTTGGTTCTAGTTTTTAAATTATATAACACTAGAGGCCCGATACATGAAAATGCGTGCAAGAGTAGGCCTTCCTTCCCCTGGCTGCTGGCACCGGCTTCCCTCCGGCACCTGAGACCTGGGTAGCTTCCCTCTGGCCCCCGGCTTTGTCCGGAAGGACGTCCGGTCTAACGAGCACATTATCCTTTTATTATTGTAGATTTCTTTCATGGTAAAGCAGCTACTGGCACATAAAATTGTGACACATTAAAGGACATCAAAAACTGCTTTTGGGCCCAGCTGGCATGGCTTAGTGATTGAGCATCAACCTATGAACCAGGAGGTAACAGTTCAATTCCCGCTCAAGGCACATGCTGGGTTGTGGGCTCGATCCTCAGTGTGGGGCATGCAGGAGGCAGCAGATCAATGATTCTCTCTCATCATTGGTGTTCCTATCTCTCCCTCTCCCTTCCTCTCTGAAATCAATAAAAAATTATTTAAACACACACAAACACAAAAACTTCTTTTGGTCACAGCACAACACAGATTTATTTTACATGGCCTTGGATTTTTTTTATAACATAGCATTACACAAATACCTGAAAAACGACTCTGTGGGTTAGATGTTAACACAGCACACTACTCACAACGTGGGGCTACATTAAAATGGCACCTCGGGCCTTTTACGAAATCAGTCTCTATCACCAAAGCTTTCTGCGCTGCTTCAAATGTTCCCTCTCATAGAGCTGTGAAGGCTCTTGTTCCTCACGGACAGCTAACCTGTGACCAGCGGACCACAGGCTAAGGCTGGACACAATGGTGCTACAAGAGCACACGCGCAACTTTAAGGCCTCACCTGGCTGAGAGCTGCAGGCATCTTTCTGTCTTTCTCTCAGAAACAGTTCATAGAACAACATAAAGTAACATCTGGGTCTTAAGACTTCAAAATTAAAGTCTCTTTCACAAAATATTGACAATAAGCAAATGCCTAAAACAATGACTCCAAACTTGCTTTATAAAGAAAATTACTTGGGCCTGGCTGGCGTGACTCAGTGGTTGAACACTGACCTATGAACCAGGAGGTCATGGTTCAATTCCAGGTTGTGTGCTTGATCCTCAGTGTGGAACATACAGGAGGCAGCCGATCAATGATTCTCTCTCATCACTGATGTTTCTATCTCTCGCTCCCTCTCCCCTTCCTCTCCGAAATCAATACAAATATATTTTAAAAAAAAGAAAAGAAAGAAAATTACTTGGAGTGCTTGCTAAAAATATAAACCCCCAGGCTTTTACCTTCAAGACTCTGATTTGGTGTTTCTAGATGGGGACTGGGAATCTGCATTTTAAAAATTAAGTGTCTCCAGTTGATTCTTATGATCAGTAAAGTTTGCAGAACACTGGCCTGTATTATATGAAATTCCTCACCAGAAAGTCAGCGGTAGCCCTGGCTGATGTGGCTCAGTTGGTTGGGCGCTGTCCCTACATAGAAAGGTTGCAGTTTCGATTCCCAGTCAGGGCACATCCCCAGGGTTACCTGCTCGATTCCCAGTAGGGGGAGTGCAGGAGGCAGCCGATTAATGTTTCTCTCTCTCCCTTCCTTTCTGTCTAAAACTCAATTTCTAAAAATCTTTTTAAAAAGTCAGCTGTAATAGTAGTCTTTATTCCAAAGGAGAGTCAAAAATCTTAGGGTTTTTCTTCCTGATTATCCTCCATGAGCTCAAAGGCACCAGACCACTGGAGGTGACCATCCAAGAAATGCTTACTACTGAACTGGTGTCAACTGTAACTACTAAACAATCAAAGCAGGAGAAGCTGTGGGCTATACTGCACCTTGTTATTTTCCTCTTCATACTCATCACTGCTGTTATCAGCCATAGTCTTGTTTGGAAGATGGGCAGAACGAGCAAGTCCTTAGAAGAAAAGTTTTCCCTTTACATTATTGTTAAAAGAATTTTTAAGGACAAATAATTTCTAGTTTATAATATTTTATAATCTGACCACAGTTTATATGAGCATCTAGCTCAGCCGTGGGCAAACTACGGCCCGAGGGCTGGATCCGGCCCGTTTGAAATGAATAAAACTAAAAAAAAAAAAAAGACCGTACCCTTTTATGTAATGATGTTTACTTTGAATTTATATTAGTTCACACAAACACTCCATCCATGCTTTTGTTCCGGCCCTCCGGTCCAGTTTAAGAACCCATTGTGGCCCTCGAGTCAAAAAGTTTGCCCACCCCTGGGCTAGCTAAAAGATAGGAGACTGAACCCTAGCCATGGCTCTGTCAATTCAATTCAAACATGTATTTACTAAGCATTTCTGTGCTTAAGGCACTGGGTTAGACATTATACTAACTGATTATTTGCTGTTACATAAATAGTATAAAATCTGCCATTAGTTTACATACACATTGATAAAATGAGGTTAGTAATTAATAAAGTGAAAAGAGTACCGGATTTATACTCAAAATACTGAGTTTGGAGGACATTCTATCACTTGGACAAAATGAGCCCTTCTCTGGGTCTCAGTATTCCTACCTCTGAACGAGGTCCGCAATACCTCTCACTCAGGACTGTTGTAAGGATCAAATGAAAGAACTTAGATGAAAGAAACGGACCCAGCTCCTGTCAAATATTAATCACAAATATAAATCTGAATCAGCCTGGCCCGTGTGGCTCAGTGGTTGAGTGTCGATCCATGAACCAAGAGGTCACAGTTTGATTCCTGGTCAGGGCACATGCCCAGGTTGCGGGCTTGATCCCCAATTGGGGGTATGCAGGAGGCAGCCGATCAATAATTCTCTCTTATCATTGACATTCCTATTTATCTCTCTCCCTTCCTCTCTCTAAAAATCAATAAAAAGATATTTTAAAAAATAAATCTGAATAAGTGCCCATAAAGCAATAAAAATATTCTGAATAATTAACCAGATGTAAGATATTAACTGGCATGATTTCTAAATCAAATAAATGCCTATTAAACACCATTTTCCAGCCTACTGAATTACTTAAAATGAAAATGAATTTATCATGCCCACAGCCAGCATGATTAAAAACATGGTTGAGTCAAAAACCTGGGAGTCCAGGTATATATATATCTCCAAAAGATTAAAAACATTGACTCAGATACATGTACGCTAATATTCATTGCAGCATATTCACAAATTCACAATAGCCAAAAGATGTAAATAACGTAAATGTCTAACAGCAGATGGATATATAAACAAAATGTGTTTATATAGACAATGGAATATTATTCAGCCATAAAAAATAAGGATATTCTAACACATGCTACAGCATGAATGAATCTTGAAAACACTATGCTAAGTGAAATAAGCCAGACGCAAAAGAACAAATATTGTAAGATTCCACTTATGTGTACCTAGAGTAGGCAAATTCATAGAGACAATGAAGAATAGAGGCTACCAGGAGCTGGGAGGTAGAGGGAGATGGGGAGTTATTATTTAATGGGTACAGTTTCTATTCAGGATGGTGCAAAAGAACTGGAAATAGATAGTGAGATAGCTATGCAATATGGATTTACTTAATGCCACTGAATTATATACTTAAAATAGGGTTAAAATGGTAAATTTTATATTAGGTATACGGCATTTACCACAAAAAACAAACAACCCTAAATGTCACCCTTTGTTCCTAACTCAAAAGCCAAATCCAATCCATAATCAAGTCTTAGTGATTTTCAAAATATTTTTTATTGATTTCAGAGAGAAGCAGGGAAAGGGAGAGAGACAGAAACATCAATGATGAGAGAGAATCACCGATCGGCTGCCTCCTACACATCCCCCACACTGGGGATCAAGCCCGCAAATCAGACATGTGCCCTGACTGGGAATGAAACCATGACCTCCTGGTTCATGGGTTGATGTTCAACCACTGAGCACACCGGCCGGACAAGTTTTAGTGATTTTTCTTCTCTTTATTCTCAGCTTCCTCACAACATACAAGCCACTATCACCTCAACTCAGCCATTGCAACAGTCCTTCCAACTGCTTCTTCCTTTCACCTTTCCACCCATTCTAGGGCAGTAGCACAGCCTCCAGGGCTCTGCTTCCCGCTGCTGCCTCTCTCCGCCTCCCTCCTGCATGTTTATTCTGATATCACTCCTTCCCGCCACATGCTGGTCCCTTTCAAGTCCTCAAACTCAATTTCTTTCTGGCATCAGGGCCTTTTCACATTTCATTTGCTGTTCTTATTCCTCTGTGTGGCTTTGGCCTGCTCCCGGGTGGCAGAGGGCAGGCCCAATCCCTAGGTGCAGCCCCTGGTGGGGCTCAGAGCAGGGACGATTGGGGAGTTGGGGCACCGCCCCGTCATGCACAGAGCAGG